>NC_035169.2:8653609-8953609 GCF_001659605.2 Manihot esculenta | reverse complement strand
AGAGGCAGAATCACTTGAGTGGTGAAGGAGAATAGTGTGACAGCTGTCTCAGTTGGTTAAACAATTATGAGAAGAGCTCATCAGCTCAACTAATAAATAGAGAAGGGAGAATCTGTTGTATTCATTCAGAAGATCAATAATGAAATAAGAGCTCTCTCTATTCTCTCTGTCAATGCTCTCTTCCTCACTTCTAATTCTCTTCTTCTTCTTCTCCTTCTCCTCTTTCTCCAATTCTCTCATCTCTTCTTCCCTACTTCTCTAAACCTTAACCTTCCTGATGCTGTAAGGGCAGAACCCTAACAAACTGTTGCAAGCATCATATCTCTATCATACTGTTAAATATCACAGCAACCACTTGTAGGTTTTCTGAATTTTCTTGCATTTGCATTGTACTGTAGCAGGTATTGTATACCTTTTGTTTCCAAGAATGAGATTCCACCGGACCAATATGCTTTAGAACTAGCCGCTAGCTGTCATATTTCCCAATTTATCATGGTTTTGTATTGTGTTAAAAAGGCTGGTCAAAATTGTCTTTCAGTTGAAAGAGGCAAAAAGTGCATGATCAATTTGACGCCTTGAGATGCTTCATTCTTGTACATGTGGCATTCCTGTTCAAGTGAAAAACATATAAATAAATTGTTCTATTGATTGTAATAATTTTGTATTTGCATTTGTATGGGTTATGAAGTGAAATAGACCTCAAAAGTAGGCCCTTGCCCCCGAGAAGCCAATTGACATATACGAGTTTGAAAGGTCCATTGTTTTTCCAAGCATTTACTATGTTGGCAGAATAAGTCTAGACAGTAATTAACAAAAAAAAGGAAATTTACAGGCCTTTTCAATCTTTTTATGTGACTTTTATGTGCACAATCTTGATGAATTAGACTTGCTTCTGCTTTGTTTCTTCATGTGTGGATTTTCATTGATCAGCTGCAAACTTCAATTGTCCATTTGTCAGAAGGCATTGCCAAATTATTCTATTCTTATGATTGGCTTTCATGTGGTTTTGGAAATAGATACTCTTTATTTTTTAATAATTTGGTCATAGTTATGGTTTGTTGGTTTATACAATTGTTCTTCGATTATTCCTCAATTATGATTTGGAAGATCTTAGCTAGGGGTGTATGGTTCCGGTTTCGATTCCAGTTTGATTTCCCTAAGAAATGAAACTAAAAATTCTCTTTTTTTTTGGGAAACTGGAACTTGAATCAAATAATCTCAGTTTGACACTAAGGAATTTTAGTTTGATTTTGGTTGTAGTTCCATGTTTAAGTTCCTATACTAAAAACTACAAAAACATTGTTGTGTTCCTTTTAAAAGAAAGCAGTTCTAAATTTAAAACATTATAACACAAATAAAAATAATAATATAACAACTAAATAACAATACTAATAGGAAAATTATATTATATGGAGAGATTATTTAATAAGTATATTATATTATCTTTTATCTATTTCTTAATTAATTGTTGTTAACTAAAAGATACATGTATAATTAAGGATTAGAAAGTATATTCTATAACTAAAAAAGTAATTTAATATATCTATTAAGGAAATCAACTAGGTGTATATACATATATATTTAGCTAGCATAACTTATTCCGAAATTAGATCACATGATTATAGGAACAAATTGTATCCTTTTTCATTATTCATTATAGAGAAAATTTTCTCTACATGGTATCAGAATCTATCTCATGAAAGATTTTTTACTTTTCATTATCAGCTAGTGCCATCTAAAGTAACCTTTCTCTGATGACCTATTTGTCTCATCCTCCCCCCTGGTGGCCATTGGAAGCTTGGCTGCAGATCAGCCAATCCTCCAAATCCAATTGCCAGACGCACCATAAGTTGCCATCACAGCTGTTTCTTCTCTGCTAATAAAAGAAAGTATTAGGTTACATGTATACATACATTACAATTTTGATTCCATGTATAATATATCTAAAATATCATTAGTAAAATGTATAAACTTGGTTCTTCAGTTTGATACCAGTCCTCTAATATTTCAGTTCAGGTCTCAAAGAAAAATAGTATTAAACCGAATCCAAAGCAGGAAACTAAGTTTGGTTTGGTTCGGCTTTTGCATCGACAGTAATGGTTCCTTTTCAGTTCCATATGGTTCTTTAATTCCTTTTGGGGCCCTCAAACCATGCGCACTCCTAATCTTAGCTGCTAACTGAATAACTATTATGATATTGCCATGTTCTTAATAAGTATATCAAGAGAAGAACTATCCATAGTTATTGCTTGTACATCCAGAAATCTTTATAGAAAATCAAGTTGGATAAATATCATCATGCTTAGATATGCAGGAATAAAAAACATCTTATAATATCATCTAGACATCTATCATTGACACCGTGATTTGCATTAATTATGATTAGCTTATAATCAAGTGCTTGTCTTAATTGTTGCTTGAACATGTTGTTCCATTGTCATTATTTTCAAAACTATTTTCCAGTTTCTTGCTGTTATATCAGAAAGCTGGACACTTTCAGGTACTTCATATTTATGAATTACAGTGTTATCTCATTCCTACACGCAAATTGCTGCAATGGTATTCACAAGTGAGAGGTCATCAATTTTACAACAATTATTTCCAGGCACCATATGGGGTCCAGATGTTTGAAAGTGCTGAGATTGTGGAATATCTAAAGCAACTTATGCTCAACAAGCAAGGCCAGCATTAGCAACAAGCTTTCAAGGATATATAAGCGCGCACACACACATACAATGGGGATGTCTCCCTGAAATTTAAAAGTTTAAATGGGATTATGTTGAATTTAAACTTGTTAAATATATATTTTGCTCCTTTCCCCTATTTCTCCCTTTTGGATTGTCCAATCTTTTTGATTTTATAATCAATGGAATATCTCATTTTGGTGCTTCCTAGACAAGGTAGGTCAGTTGGATTACATGGGCAATCATGTTTGTGTTTTCTTTTTCAATTGCATGCATAGGCTTTCTAATTCATGCTTAGAAATGATGGTGCCACTTGTTATTATTATTATTATCATTTTGAAACCCTACAGTGGAACACAATGCTGGTGGAAGATTTGTTTGCAGCATTTCAAATGTGAAAAAGGCCATATCAAAGTTGACCTAGTTCTAGTGCAATTTCTTATGTGTATTGTTTTGGAGTTGTGAAGAAAAGAGTTGTCAAAACATGTAGCATATACAGTGGCCAGTTTATTTTCTGTGGCAGGTAGAGTCTCACATTCTAAGTGATGCACATTCTTTTACTTTATTCTCTTTCATTCACAGCTTCTTATAGTGGGTTGTGATGTGGAAATGTGGTATAGATTCTTGGCACTTTTGAGCCTTTTGGGTATTTTGTTTTCTTCCCTTCTCCATTTTGTGTGGTTTGAGTATAATCACACTTGCCCATCATTTAATCGTAGCCTTTGATGCTAACATGTCATTGTTGCTTTTAACATTTTGGTCCTTTTTTAGTTCTTGCCTTTTGGGTTCATTGGTCCAACAAAACAAATCACCTTCTTACACGCATTGTAGGTCTCCATGAATGATTATCCAATTGGTACTCTCATCACCATAAGAAAGGTCCCCAGCTTCCATATGGTTAATGATTTTGGATGCCAAAGCTAAGGTACTCACAAAGGAAAAGAACAAGTAACTCTACTTTTTGCACCATAAAGTTTAAAGATGATAAATAAAAAAAATGGGGAGACAAGTGAGCTGTGAGCATGTGAGTGGCCTGACGTATGTTTGAGAATCGGATGGTTCGATTTTGAAAATTGATCAGGCTGCACTACTATGTTATAAAAATTGAATTGAACTGATTTAATTTAATTTATTTATATTTGAATATTAATTTTTAATTGATTTTGTGTGTTTTGTTTAGTTGAATTTTAATTTCTTTTTATTTCAGAAATTTTATTATAAATTGAACTCCATAATTAATTATTTAAATTTAATAAAAAAATATTTAATTTAACTCAATTTAAAAATTTTGCTAAAATTAAACGAATTAATCTTATTAAACGTTTTAAATTTTAAGAATATATCAAGAACTAAATTTCTCTATTTTCTTTACATTCAACTTCATTAATTTTATGTTAACCAACTTACTCGTCTACTTATTTATTCAATCAGCCTAAAATTTTCTTTTTTGCAATTTATTTCTCTTATCTTTCAATGATAAACTTAAATTTAAACTTCGTTTATTCTCAAAAAAATATTTTTCACATTTGAAATATTTAGAAAAATTATATAATGAAAAATATTTTTTTAATTAAAAGATAAATTAAGTTACTTTAAAAAAAATAATTTTTTTAAAAGAAATTATTTCGTATATTTTTAATTATTTTATTAATACATATATATATATATATTATTTTTTAAATTAAAATTAAACAATATGAAAAATATTTATATATATATATAAATTATTTTTCATAAACAAAGCGAGTCTTAGTTCTAAATTTAATTGCTGTATATTTTAAATTTATATTTTCTTTTCACAATTTTTATTCACTTTCTTTAAAAATAATTTTTTTATTAATTTTTTAATTATATTCTTTTTAAAACATTAAATTTTATTTATTAAATACTAATATATATTTTTTAAATTTTTTTAAAATAAATAAAATTAAATAGAATTATAATCAATTTATATGTTATTATAGTATAAAAAAATAGATAATAATTTTAGAATAATTAAAAATAAAAATGATAAAAAAGAAAGAGTAATTTATAAAGAGTAAAGAGATAAAATTTTAAAAAAAATTAAAGTTTCAATATTTAATGGAAATGAAAAAAAATGAGATAAGTTGAGATACATTATCAAAGGAACTATTTCAGACTAAACTTTAAATACCTATATAGATTTAGCATGCATCTAACTAAAATCTAACAAGGGAAAATTTTTATGGCATAAGAAAATTTTGGCTTTTTAGGTCAGCAGTATTCCGTTCAAATAAAAAAAAACTGATCGAATCGAATTAATTTAAAATTTTGATTTAATTATTTTTTATTCGCTTCCATTTGGTTTAATTTTTAATTTTAAAAATTTTAGTTATTTCAATTCGCTTCGATTTTAATTAGAAAAATTAAATTATATTAAAATTAAAATATTCTAATTAAATTTTAAAATATTAAAAATAAAATAAAAAAATAAAAAATATTCAAAATTTAAATTGATTAAATCAAATTAAATCAAATCGAATCGAATCAGACAAATTTAATTTAATTTTTAATTAAAATAAATTTAATTTAATTTTTATAAATATTAAAATTTTAATTTTTAATTAATTTATTTAATTTGATTGGATTTTAAATAAACTCGTGAAATTTTCGCGCAATGAGATTGCTGGCAGAAAAAAAATCCATTTCTAATCTTGAACATTGTGCAACTTAGGGAGTTGTGGTGCTCATTGTGCTGTGATATTTAATGGAGTTAAAAATATATATATTTATAACTATTTTCATATAAATTAAAAAATATAATTAATGTATTTAAAATTGTATTATTTTCACTTAATTTCAGTATTTTTAACACTATTAATTAATATAAATATCGAGTCAAAATTTTATAAAATCAAATATAAAATTAAATTTTTATTAAGTCGAATTTTAAATAAGTCACAGAAAATTTCATTCATTTAAATTCCTAATCCAATCCACAGCAGATTAGTATAAATACAAGTAGAAGAGGTTAAAAAAATTATTAAAAAGAAAAAAAGAACAGAGGTCTGTCTATGCGTCTCACGTTGTAAGTAAAATATAGCAATAGTTTGGGAGAAGCTGCAGAATCATAACAACTTAATCAAACAAGAGTTTGTTTCTGTTTATCCAATGAATTGAAGATCGCTTTATTAGTTTCTGCTAAAAATGTCTCCTCGTATCTCCTTCTTCATTCTTGCTTTGACATTGTTTCTTGCTGTCGCTTCTTCAGATATCGCCACTCCTGCAAAAGGTGAATATCTAAACTCCTTTTATATCCCAGAGAATGATAGAGTTTCTTGATGATCAACACCATCTGTAATTTTTCTTGGAAATTTTCTGAACAGGTCCACCAGCTCCATTCGCTTACTATGGACCCAGAGGAGCTCCCAGATGGGGAAGATTGAGTCCACAGTACTCAGCTTGCTCAAAAGGGAAGATTCAGTCTCCTATAAATATCAACAGGAATGAAACTGTTCATAATAAAAATTTGAAGCCCTTGATCAGAGAATACAAACCTGCAAATGCTACTCTCGTCACTAGTGTCTGCAATATTGGGGTTCGTCTTCCTCTCTCTTCTTTTCCCTTCTCTTTTCATCAAATATTTCTCTTAGTCCAATCCTTTGTTTGAATTCTTTCAGTTGAAAAGAATTAAATTTTTTCCTATTTTATTTCATCTTCTTTTCTTCTAAAATCCCATAAATAAATCACTGATATGTTGAATTGTTCAATCCAGAATTGGAAATATTGTCCTTATTCCTAAGAATAGTAAATTGCTGGTTGAATGGAATCAATATAGAAATGAAATTCGCATTGCAGCAGTATTCCGTTCAAACCGAAAAATCTGATACAATCGAATTAATTTGAAATTTTAGTTTAATTTTTTATTTATTTCAATTTAGTTTAATTTTTAATTTTAAAATTTTTAATTATTTTAATTCGGTTTAATTTTAATATGAAAAAATTGAAAAAAAATGAACCGATCCAATTAGCAATAATAATATATTATTTTCAATAATTTATAGAGATTATATCATATTAAAGTTAAAATATTTCAATGAAATTTTAAAATACTAAAATATAAAATATAAAGTGTAAAAAATAAAAAATTTATTAAAAGTTTAAATTGATTAAATCGAACCGAATCGAATCAGATCGATTCGGTTTTTAATCAAAATCAATTTGATTCAATTTTATAAATATCAAAATTTTGATTTTTGATTTATTCGCCCAACCACCTAATGCACACCTCTAGAAATTGGATCCAAACACATGAGCACATGGCAAAGCAAAAAAACAGAGAAGTTCACATGAGCCACTGCCAATTTGAGCTAAACCAAAGATTCCCAGTTAATGAAACAATTTCATAAACATATATTTTCATTTGCTGTTGTCCTTATCACTGTCTTGTATCAGAGATTGAATTTTATACATGAAATGAAAAAAATAATAATAATTTTTGGAATTGTGAAATGTTTAAATACGAAATGCAGGTGCAGTATGAGGGAGACTGTGGAGTGTTAACAATGGATTCTAAAAATTACACCCTCAAGAAAATGCACTGGCATTCTCCTTCTGAGCATCGTATTAATGGAGTTCGGTAAGTTCTCTTTCAAAAAAATCCAAACTCATTTGCTCCTGTCTGGCCCATTGGCCAAGCCAATTAAACAATAATTGACAACAGGTATCCCCTGGAGCTTCACCTAGTCCATATGGGAGAAAACACCGCCTACTCTGTTGTTGCAATCCTCTACCAATATGGCAGTCCTGATCCTTTCATTGCAAAGGTAAAATTACTAAAAAAAATTTCAAATATTTTATGCTCCAAAAACCTCAAATCTTCATCTAACAATCTGTTATTGCAGCTCAAGGACAGTTTGGACAAGCTCACCAACGAGGTTAAAGCAGGTGAACAAGACGCTCACATCCCCTTAGGAATCCTAGACACTAAGCTTGTAGGGAAAAGAACTCGCAAATATTACAGATACATGGGTTCTTTTACAACTCCTCCATGCACTGAGAATGTGGTCTGGCACATCCTTGGCAAGGTACGTAATCTTTTACATGCAGATGCATAACCAGCTAGGGTTTTATTGTTCATGGCGTGTAAACATATATATATATGTATATGCAGGAGAGAACAGTAACGAAGGAGCAGGTTGAAGCTCTAAAAGCTCCATTGGGTATAGCTTACAAGGTAAATGAAAGACCTCTACAGCCCCTTAATGGAAGAAAGGTTGAGCTTTACAAAGAATTTCGGGTGCCAAAACCATAAGTGTTGTACGGCTGCGATGGTGATTCTGTTAAGTAGTTTAGTTAAGAGTATCTTCTTCACATTATGTGAATTGTGTCTGAAATCTGAAGCTCTAAGTTGTCTCAGAGTATTACTTGAACTGTTGTAGTCTAATACCTTGTTTGGTCGAAAAACTCAATCAGAGAAGTTGAAATTTGAAGTGTGAAAATTATTTTTATTTAGTATTTTTTTATTTTTCGAAAAGTCAAAAATTTTTTTGAGAAAAAATAATTTATCCCATCTTAATTAAGTCACTTTTTTAAAAAAATACTTTCTAAAAATTAACAAATTTGAATTAAAACAATCATTTTAGACAGATTTGATATTGCTGTGATAGTTGGCCCAACATAGGGCTACGTGCACGTGATGTATATATATGCTATTATATTTTTATTCACTTTTAACTTTTTAAAATATTAGTTATAAAAATATTAAATTATTTTATTATTTTAAATTATGAATAATGATTGTGCAAAAGACAAGAGAAAGAGAAAAATTAGAGAGCTTTTATTTCAAACAGAAGAAAATGACGTTACACAGCGTTTTGGAAGCATCTCGCTTCCTCTTATATCAGACAATATCACATGCACAACACGTGCTCAGAGAATTTAGCTCATACAAGTAAAACGACACAGTTTAGATGCTAATTATAAATCAATAACAGTAAATAGTAAAAACGACGTAGTAATTTTAATACCCCTCCTCAAGTTGAAACTGGTAAAGACAAAAAATTTAACTTGCGGATGAGACTGCCATGGCGAGAGGCTGGTAAGGACTTAGTGAATATGTCTGTTCTTCAATAGTGAGATGGTTAGATAATATGAATCCCTGTTGAAGTTGATCTCGGACCAAGTGGCAGCCTATCTCGATATGCTTCGTGCACTCATGGAAGACCAGATTGGCAGCAATGTGCATGGCAGCAATGTGCATGGCTGCTTTGCTGTCACAATGCAGTGGGATGGGCAATTGAATGTGAACTTGCAAGTCCTGCAAAATATAGCTAATCCAGAGGAATTCACACACAGTGTTAGCCATTGCACAATACTAAGTCTCAACTGAGGACTTAGAAACAGTAAGCTGTTTCTTTGTTTTCCAGGAGACAAAGCAAGGTCCCAAGTATATACAATATCCAGACAGTGACTTTCTGTAATAGGTACAAGCTCCCCAATCAGACTCACAGTAGACATTCAAAGACAGGTCAGTAATTATAGGAAAATAAAGACCCTGATGTAATGAGCCCTTAAGATAGCGAAGCACATGTAAAGCTGTAACGACCCAAAAATCGGACCGCTACCGGCGCTAGGATCCAGATCGACTTAAGGCCGCCGGGACCCGTAGCAAGCCTGACATACAACCTGTAAACCTGTGTAATCCCATACATGATCATACAAATACATAAACATGTAAACTTTTTCTTTTATAAATCAAGTTTAACCTGTGCATGCACACTAACATAACCATAAACCTCACACTGGAGCCCTCATCACATGCTCCAATGGGGTATCAATAACATACATTAAGCTTGATTACTCATCTCATCAATAATAATAGTGATCATGCATTAAAAAGGGATACCATACACATAGGGTCAAGCACAACTTCTAATCCTCAATATCATTTTTACATATCATGACTACATAAAACATTACATTATAATTTCATCATGTCCACAACTTCTAACTATTACATAAAAATAGACTTTACTCTTGCCGACCTCCTGGTCTATCCTGTACCTGCAAACTTGGTGGATAAGGGGAAAGGAGTGAGCTACAAGAGCCCAGTGAGCAGAATAATAAAAACAATTAAAACACATGCTATCATGTAATGCATCACATCACAACCATATCACATCAAGGATGGACTTGTCACCAAGGGTCCTCTACATAATCCAACTGTGCCAGGGGCGTAGTGCAGGCCACACCTGGTCTTTCTCTTACATATCTCATAACATACATGTCCAACTGTGCCGGGGGCGTAGTGCAGGCCACACCCCAACTTTCACTTACATAGTGCCAGGGGCGTAGTGTAGGCCACACCTGGACTTCCATATCATATCATATCGTGTCTCATCATACTGAGGACCAATGAGTCATCCAATATCCACCCACATCAACATCAAGATATGCAATGCAACACATTCGTGAATTCTAATGCAAGCAACCTAGGATATCACATGGCATTCATGATGCATGATTCATGCTAAAGTTTTTCATTTATTTAAAACGTAAGAGTTTATTCTACTCACCTCTGGCTGACTCTGACAAGACTCTGAAGCAGCTGTCACTGCTGGGGTCCTCGGTTCCTCGGGTCCGAACCTACAAAGGTGGACTCAAATGAGGGACCAAACATACTAGAACATGACTCTAAAACATCCCCCAAAAACCCCTTAAAACACCTCAAAACATCCATGGAAAGCATGCAAAGGAAGGCTAAACAGGGCACTTTCGGCGGCAGGTTCAGCGGCCGAAAGTCCCTCCAGAGCCGAAAGTCAGGCAGGCTCGGCGGCACCTTCGGCGGCCGAAACTCCCAGACAGAGACGAAACTCATGCATGTTCGGCGGCACTTTCGGCGGCCGAAACTGCCCTCCAGAGACGAAAGTCCTCTTTCGGGGGCAGGCTTCGGCAGCCGAAGGCTGCCTCCACAAGCGGGTTCGGCCGCCGAAAGTCCCTTCGGCGGCCGAACCTGAGTTTCTCCAAAGTGGCAGAAACTCAGCTCCAACATGCACAAATGCCTCCCAAACCTTTCAAACATGCATAAACCTATTCTACAACACTCCCAATCATACACAAACAGGCATACAAGCTCCTAGGGGCTTCAAACCATCAAAAACCCCAACTACAACACATCAAACAACTCACATTGTTCATAAACATACATAAACCCATAAACCTAACAATAACCTAAACATGCATCTCTACCCCATAGATCAACTTAAAACTTGTTTAAAACATATAGTGAGCTCAAGATCGGCCTTACCTCTTGAAGATCGAGAGAAAAACGACCCTAGCTCGGAGATGAGAGAGATTGAGCTTCTTGAACCTCAAAGCTCCAAAACTTGCTTTATACTTGAAATTCTTCAAAACAAAGTGAAAACTTGTGAAAATCGTGAAAGATTTGAAGGAAGAAACTCAAGATCGGTGAGGGATGGCGGAGAGCTCACCTTGGCCGACAATGGGGAGAAAAGCTCGCCCATTTCGGCTAAGGGACCCCTTTATAGGTGGCTGGCCAGGCCACATTCGGGAGCCGAAAGTACCTCCGCATGCATGCCATGTTCGGCGGCCAAACATAAGGTTCGGCGGCCGAACCTGGACTTTCCTCACTTATGCCTTCGGGGGCCTAAGGCTCTCCCGAAGTGCATGCATGTTCGGTGGCCGAACTTGAGGTTCGGCGGCCGAACCTGGGTCTTCCTCCAAGATTATTTTCATGCAAAAACTCATTTCCTTTTTACTTAAAACCATGAAATACATTAAAACATTTTATGAAAACATGTTTCTACCCTACTAGAGGCTTCCGACATCCGAGATTCCACCGGACGGTAGGAATTCCGATACTGGAGTCTAGCCGGGTATTACATTCTCTCCCCTTTAAGAACATTCGTCCCCGAATTTTCCTCAACTAGCACAAGCATAGCAATCCATATAACATACATACATAGCACATAAACACATAGAGATCTAACCTTAAAAGAGATGAGGGTACTGCTGGAGCATAGACTCCCGTGTCTCCCAGGCGCATTCTTCCATATTGTGGTGGTTCCAAAGGACTTTCACCATCAGGATTTCCTTGTTCCTTAGCTTTCTGATCTGGGTGTCTATGATCCGTACTGGCTGTTCAATATAGGTGAGATCCTCTTGGATCTCCACATCAGGCTCACTAAGAACCTTGCCCGGATCTGACACAAACTTCCTCAACATTGAAACATGGAAAACTGGATGGATTCTTTCCATTGAAGCAGGTAAATCCAGCTTGTACGACACATTCCCAATCCTTTGCAAGATTTCAAAGGGTCCGATGTATCGTGGGGCTAGTTTACCTTTCTTCCCAAAGCGAACCACTCCTTTCATAGGAGACACCTTGAGCAATACCAGATCCCCCTCCTGAAACTCTACTTGTCTTCTGCGGATATCTGCATAACTCTTCTGTCTGCTTGCAGCAGTCTTGATCCTTTCTCTGATTATGGGTACCACCCTGCTGGTGATCTCTACTAGCTTAGGCCCTGCCAAGGCCTTTTCTCCAACCTCTTCCCAGCAAACAGGTGATCTGCACTTCCTCCCATACAAAGCATCATATGGAGCCATCCCGATGCTAGCATGATGGCTGTTATTGTAGGCAAACTCCACCAAGGATAGATGCTGCCTCCAAGAACCGCCAAAGTCCAGCACACACATTCTGAGCATATCCTCTATTGTCTGGATGGTCCTTTCTGATTGTTCGTCCGTCTGTGGATGGAAAGCAGTGCTAAAATCCAACCTGGTACCCATGGCATTCTGCAGACTCCGCCAAAACCTGGAGGTGAACTGGGGCCCTCTATCGAACACTATTGAAACAGGAACCCCATGCAGCCTGACGATCTCATCGACATACACCTGCGCCAACTTGTCCACAGAATAGCCACTCTTGACAAGGATGAAGTGAGCAGATTTGGTGAGTCTGTCCACAATCACCCATATGGAGTCCAATCTGTTGGATGTCACCGGTAACCCCACTACGAAGTCCATAGCTATATTTTCCCATTTCCACTCTGGAATAGGTAGCGAGTTAAGCATTCCAGCCGGCTTCTGATGTTCCAACTTCACCCTCTGACACACTTCGCAGGCTGACACAAACTGTGCCACTTCTCTCTTCATAGCTGGCCACCAATAAACTTTCTTCAGATCTTGATACATCTTGGTGGCTCCGGGGTGAACGCTGTATCTTGCATTATGAGCCTCTCTCATAATGTCTCCCTTTAGCCCTATGTCAGCTGGTACACACAATCGACTCCCATAGCGGAGGATCCCCTTGTTGTCGAATCTGAACTCACTATCCTTGCCTGACTGAACAGTCCTGGTAATCTTCACTAACTCTGGGTCCTCATGCTGTTTCTGAGCCACCTGCTCCAGAAACACGGGTGTCACTCTCATCTGGGCAACTAAAGCACCTGTACCAGATAACTCCAACTGAAGACCTTCACCAACGAGCTTGTAAAACTCCTTCACCACTGGTCTCCTCTCTGCCGATATGTGGGATAGACTGCCTAGTGACTTCCGGCTTAGGGCGTCTGCCACAACATTCGCCTTACCCGGATGGTACTGAATCTTGCAATCATAGTCACTCAGCAGCTCTACCCATCTTCTCTGTCTCAAGTTCAAATCTCTTTGACTCAGGATGTACTGCAGGCTCTTATGATCTGTAAAGATCTCACATTTAACCCCATAGAGGTAGTGCCTCCACATCTTGAGTGCAAAGATTACTGTTGCCATCTCCAGGTCATGTGTGGGGTAATTCAACTCATGCTTCTTCAGCTGTCTAGAAGCATAAGCAATCACCCTTTCATTCTGCATTAACACACAATCCAAACCCACTCGGAATGCATCACAAAACACTGTGAAGTCCTCATTGCTAGTTGGCAAAGCTAACACTGGTGCTGACGTTAACCTCTTCTTAAGCTCTTCAAAACTCTCTTCGCACTGGTCGGTCCACACAAACTTCTGATTCTTCCTGGTTAGTCTGGTCAGAGGAGCTGCAATTTTTGAGAAGTCCTGAACGAACCTCCTGTAGTAACCTGCCAAATCCAAGAAACTTCTGATCTCTGACACTGAAGTGGGTCTAGGCCAGTTAGCCACAGCTTCTATCTTCTTGGGGTCCACCTCTATTCCATTCTCTGATACAACATACCCCAAGAATGAGATGCTCCTCAACCAGAACTCACACTTGGAGAACTTGGCATACAAGCCATGTTCCCTCAAGGTCTGCAAAACCAACCTCAGATGATGGGCATGCTCCTCTGCATTCCTGGAATACACTAAGATATCATCTATGAAGACAATCACAAAGTGGTCTAGGTACTGGCTAAACACTCTGTTCATGAGATCCATGAATGCTGCAGGGGCGTTGGTTAACCCGAACGACATTACAAGGAACTCAAAATGCCCATATCTGGTTTTGAAAGCCGTCTTTGGCACATCTTCCTCTCTGATCCTCAGCTGATGGTACCCGGACCTCAGATCTATTTTGGAGAAACAACCCGCTCCTTCTAGCTGGTCGAATAGATCATCGATCCTTGGCAAAGGGTACCTATTCTTGGTAGTGACTTTGTTCAACTGCCTGTAGTCGATACAAAGTCTGAGGGATCCATCCTTCTTTCTCACCAACAAAACTGGAGCACCCCAAGGTGAGGTACTCGGTCGGATGAAGCCCTTGTCTACCAGCTCCTGTAACTGCTCTTTCAACTCTTTCAATTCTGCTGGTGCCATCCTGTAGGGAGGGATAGAGATCGGTCGGGTTCCAGGCATCAATTCTATCTCAAACTCTATCTCCCTAGCAGGTGGTAAACCTGGCAGCTCGTCTGGGAAGACATCTAAGAACTCTCTAACCACTGGCACCGAGGCGGGCTCTCTAACCTGACTGCTAAGCTCTCTCACATGAGCCAAATACCCCTGACATCCCCTCCTAAGCAACCTACGAGCCTGAAGGCCTGATATCAGACCTCTAGGTGTACCCCTCCTGTCTCCCCTGAAGACAACCTCTGACCCATCTTGACCTCTGAACCTGACTACCTTGGACTGCAGCACCATGGGTAGATAACCAGTCCATCCCTAGAATGACGTCAAAATCTGTCAAGTCTAGAACCACAAGGTCGGCGGACAAGCATCTTCCCTCAACAAACACAAGACTACACTGGCAGACTGACTCTGCCACTGATGGATCACACTTGGGTCCACTGACCCAGAGAGGACACTCTAACCCAGAGATCATCAACCCCAACCTTTCAACGGCTCTCGGTGCAATAAAAGAATGAGATGCACCAGGGTCCATCAAGGCATACACATCTGAACAACCAATGACTAAGTTACCTGCCACCACGGTGTTAGATGCATCTGCCTCCTGCTGTGTCATTGTGAAGATCCGTGCTGGAGCTGATGGACCTTCACCTCTGAAACCCGCTGAAGAAGAGGCTGACCCTCTCCCTCTACCTCTGCCACTGGCCTGAGTCGTGGCTGGAGCTGCTGGCTGCGCTACACTACCTGAAGCTGTCTGCTGGGACTGAGCCATCGGAACTGCTCTTGGACACTCTCGAGCCATATGTCCCTCCTGACCGCATCTGAAACAGGCTGTAGTCCCAAACCGACATACTCCCTTGTGTGGCTTACCACACCTTGCACAAACTGCATTATCCGCACCAGAGCTTGAGCCACCTCCAAATCCCAGACTGGACTTAACCTTGTTCCAGAACTTGTTCTTCTTAGACTTCCTGAGGCCTCTGTCCCACTTTTTACTACCTGAAGCCGCTGCACTCATTGAAGAAGAGCCTGGGGTCTTAGAACCAGAAGGCTGTGCCACTGACTGCTTGACTTTCCCCTCGATGATAGCACTAGCCTCCATCCTCCTAGCCATATCCACTATGGCATGGAAGCTCTCCCTATCTGCTGACTGGATCAAGGAGGAATACCTGGAGTGAAGTTTCATGATATACCTCCTTGACTTCTTCTGGTCTGTGTCAAGAGTTTGCCCTGCAAACGGCAACAGCTCCAAGAATCTGTCGGTGTACTCGTCTACACTCATTTTCTCTGTCTGCCTTAACTGTTCAAACTCAATCATCTTCAATTCTCTTGAACTGTCAGGAAAAGCCCATCCTGCAAATTCATTTGCAAACTCCTCCCATGATAGGCTTTCCACCTTCGGGCTCACATAATTCTTAAACCACTCACAGGCCTTTTTGCATTTGAGTGTGAACCCAGCCATCTGAATGGCTCTGCTGTCATCAGCTCCTATCTCATCTGTAATTGTTTTGACCCTTTCAAGGTACACAAACGAGTCATCACCGGTTTCAAACTGGGGAGGACCCAGCTTCATATAGTCGGTCATCTTGACCTTGCTCCCACCAGATGAGCTAGGCTTAGGTATATGGGTTGCTGGAACTGTGGGTTCTGCTGATGGTGGAGGAGGTGCAACATTTTCTGAGATAGGGTTAGCTGGATTTGGATAGTAGGGTGGGGGTGGATACATTGGGTGCTATGGGTATGGTGGGTAGTAGGGAGGGTATGACATGTGTGTGGGATAAGGGGTAAAGCTAGGGTAATCCGACATACCTCCCATCGAATACCCTGGATTTTGTGAGAAGTGTGGGTAGTGGGGTGGCTGAGCAAATCCCGAGGCCTGAGTGCCTCCTTGGGACTCTCCCATTCCCTCTTCTGACATGCTTACTCCCAGACTGCCATCTCTCCTCTGCTCTACATCCATATCATCCCCCATGTCCTCTGATATTCCTCCCTGAACTGTTCCCCTCACTGATCTGCTTCTACCCAGATCCAGAGACCTTCTAGGGTCTCTTGCTGCTCTTTCTCTGCTAGCCCTACTAGACATTGCCCTAGGCAATGCAGGAGGATGGACGCTCATGCCCTCATCCTCAGGTGGCACTCCAGTCAATCGTGCAGATCGACGAGTTCCTCTCATCCTGTTTTCTGAAAAACAGTACACATCACATAAATGTTAGCATCATATGGTTCATGTGGGCACACATGAACCCGCATCACATACATATCATTCATATCATAGCATTAATGCACATGTATATAATCATGGCATTTCACATCATCATACCAGACAGGACTCCACATCCTATCCTAGTGGACATGACCTTTCCTATTGTGCTTGACCTTCTATAACATCTATGAGCCCGACACTCTAGGTCCGACCATATGAACCTAGGGCTTTGATACCATTCTGTAACGACCCAAAAATCGGACCGCTACCGGCGCTAGGATCCAGATCGACTTAAGGCCGCCGGGACCCGTAGCAAGCCTGACATACAACCTGTAAACCTGTGTAATCCCATACATGATCATACAAATACATAAACATGTAAACTTTTTCTTTCATAAATCAAGCTTAACCTGTGCATGCACACTAACATAACCATAAACCTCACACTGGAGCCCTCATCACATGCTCCAATGGGGTATCAATAACATACATTAAGCTTGATTACTCATCTCATCAATAATAATAGTGATCATGCATTAAAAAGGGATACCATACACATAGGGTCAAGCACAACCTCTAATCCTCAATATCATTTTTACATATCATGACTACATAAAACATTACATTACAATTTCATCATGTCCACAACTTCTAACTATTACATAAAAACAGAATTTATTCCTGCCGACCTCCTGGTCTACCCTGTACCTGCAAACCTGGGGGATAAGGGGAAAGGGGTGAGCTACAAGAGCCCAGTGAGCAGAATAATAAAAACAATTAAAACACATGCTATCATGTAATGCATCACATCACAACCATATCACATTAAGGATGGACTTGTCACCAAGGGTCCTCTACATAATCCAACTGTGCCAGGGGCGTAGTGCAGGCCACACCTGGTCTTTCTCTTACATATCTCATAACATACATGTCCAACTGTGCCGGGGGCATAGTGCAGGCCACACCTGGACTTCCATATCATATCATATCGTGTCTCATCATACTGAGGACCAATGGGTCATCCAATATCCACCCACATCAACATCAAGATATACAATGCAACATATTCGTGAATTCTAATGCAAGCAACCTAGGATATCACATGGCATTCATGATGCATGATTCATGCTAAAGTTTTTCATTTATTTAAAACGTAAGAGTTTATTCTACTCACCTCTGGTTGACTCTGACAAGACTCTGAAGCAGCTGTCACTGCTGGGGTCCTCGGTTCCTCGGGTCCGAACCTACAAAGGTGGACTCAAATGAGGGACCAAACATACTAGAACATGACTCTAAAACATCCCCCAAAAACCCCTTAAAACACCTCAAAACATCCATGGAAAGCATGCAAAGGAAGGCTAAACAGGGCACTTTCGGCGACAGGTTCGGCGGCCGAAAGTCCCTCCAGAGCCGAAAGTCAGGCAGGTTCGGCGGCACCTTCGGCGGCCGAAACTCCCAGACAGAGACGAAACTCATGCATGTTCGGTGGCACTTTCGGCGGCCGAAACTGCCCTCCAGAGACGAAAGTCCTCTTTCGGGGGTAGGCTTCGGCTGCCAAAAGCTGCCTCCACAAGCGGGTTCGGCGGCCGAAAGTCCCTTCGGCGGCAGAACCTGAGTTTCTCCAAAGTGGCAGAAACTCAGCTCCAACATGCACAAATGCCTCCCAAACCTTTCAAACATGCATAAACCTATTCTACAACACTCCCAATCATACACAAATAGGCATACAAGCTCCTAGGGGCTTCAAACCATCAAAAACCCCAACTACAACACATCAAACAACTCACATTGTTCATAAACATACATAAACCCATAAACCTAACAATAACCTAAACATGCATTTCTACCCCATAGATCAACTTAAAACTTGTTTAAAACATATAGTGAGCTCAAGATCGGCCCTTACCTCTTGAAGATCGAGAGGAAAACGACCCTAGCTCGGAGATGAGAGAGATTGAGCTTCTTGAACCTCAAAGCTCCAAAACTTGCTTTATACTTGAAAATCTTCAAAACAAAGTGAAAACTTGTGAAAATCGTGAAAGATTTGAAGGAAGAAACTTAAGATCGGTGAGGGATGGCGGAGAGCTCACCTTGGCCGACAATGGGGAGAAAAGCTCGCCCATTTCGGCTAAGGGACCCCTTTATAGGTGGTTGGCCAGGCCACATTCGGGAGCCAAAAGTGCCTCCGCATGCATGCCATGTTCGGCGGCCGAACATAAGGTTCGGCGGCCGAACTTGGACTTTCCTTACTTATGCCTTCGGGGGCCTAAGGCTCTCCCGAAGTGCATGCATGTTCGGCGGCCGAACGTGAGGTTCGGCGGTCGAACCTGGGTCTTCCTCCAAGATTATTTTCATGCAAAAATTCATTTCCTTTTTACTTAAAACCATGAAATACATTAAAACATTTTATGAAAACATGTTTCTACCCTACTAGAGGCTTCCGACATCCGAGATTCCACCGGACGGTAGGAATTCCGATACCGGAGTCTAGCCGGGTATTACAAAAGCAGCCTCCCAATGGGGCTTTCAGGGCATGCTCATGAATTGGCTCAAGTGTTGTACAGTATAGCATATATCAGGCCTTGTGAGATTAATATAAAGAAGTTTGCCAAAAAGTCTTCTATATAAATCAGGTTTATCAAAAGGCTCTTCTGAGTTAGTAGATAAATGCAAGCCTTGAGGCAAAGGACAAGAGGCAGGTTTACAATGAAACATGCCTGCATCTTTCAAAACATTTAAAATGTTCTTAGTTTGACTAAGAAAAGTTGCTTGAGAGGATCTAGTAACCTCTAGGCCCAAAAAGTGTTTCATAGGCCCCAAATCTTTTATAGTAAACTTTGAATGTAAAGCAAGCCTGCATTCAGTAATGGTACCAATGGAGTTTTTGATTAAAATAACATCATCAACATACATAAGCAGTATCAAAATTAAGGTACCAGTGTACTGTGTAAAGAGACAATAGTCATGTGGGGATTGTATAAACCCTAAATGTAACGACCCGAAAATCGGATCGCTACCGGCGCTAGGATCCAGGTCGGCTTAAGGCCGCCGGGATCCGTAGCAAGCCTGACATGAAACCTGTAAACCTGTTTAATCCCATACATAATCAACAATCATACATAAAAATTAAAACTTTTCTTTCATACATTCTATCATACACCAAACTCAACCTGTGTATGCACTGAACATAGTCATAATCATAAACTTGACCCCTCTGTGGGATCTCAACAATGCCCCCAATGGGTGGCATAACATGTGTTGAGTTGGTTTACATCTACATCATAAAACATCTAAGATCATGTATTAAAAGGGATAAAAACATCCATAGGGTCAAGCACAACTTCTAATCCTCAATATCATTATACATAACATGACTATTCAAACTTTACATCATCTTACAATTTATCATGTCCACTTTCTATCTATTACAAACACATGACTTTACTCTTCTTGATTTCTCTGTCTAGCCCGTACCTGCAATCCTGGGGGATTAGGGAAAAGTGGTGAGCTACTAGAGCCCAGTGAGCAGAATAATAGAAAACAACATTTAAAATCTCATGCCATCATGTAATGCAACACATCACAACAAATCACATCTCGGATGGTATTGTCACCAATAGTCCTCTACATTCCAAAGTGTCGGGATGTAGAATGGGTACAACCGGTCTTTCTCTTAACATAACATATCATAACATTCCAATGTGCCAGGGACGTAGAATGGGTACAACCTGGTCTTTCTCTTACATAGTGCCAGGGACGTAGAATGGGTACAACCTGGACTTCCATACCATATCATGCCGTAACATCATCATATCATATGAGGACTAAAGGGTCATCCAATAACCAATCCACATCAACATCATAAATGCAATGCAACATATTCGTGAATTCTAATGCAAACAACCTATTTCATCACATGGCATTCATGATGCATGTACATGCTAAAAACTTTATAATTTATTTGCTTTAAATCGTAAAGGTTTATTCTACTCACCTCTTGGCTAGCTCTGACAAAGACTGATGCAGCTAACTCACTGCTGGGGTCCTCGGTTCCTCGGGTCCGAACCTACACAGGTGGACTCAAATGAGGGACCAAACAACTAGAACATAAATCTAAAAACATCCCCCAAAAACCCCTAAAACACCTCAAAACAATCATGCAAAAACATGCAAAGGAGGGCTGAACAGGGCAAGTTCGGCTGCACCTTCGGCGGCCGAAAGTCCCAGACAGAGACGAAAGTCTCTTTTCGGGGGCAGGCTTCGGCAGCCGAAAGGCTTGCCTCCTCAGCCATGTTCGGCGGCCGAAAGTCCTTCGGCTGCCGAACCTGGTTTCTGCCAAAGGGCAGAAACTTGGCTCCTCTTGCCTCCAATGCCTCCCAAACCTTATAAACGTGCATAATCCTATTCTACAACACACATACTCAAGCATACAAGCTCCTAGGGGCTTCAAACCATCTAAAACCCCATCTACAACACATCAAACAACACAAATCCAACATACATTGTCCATAAACCAACATAAACCCAAAAACTCATAAAACCCTACACATGCATTTCTACTTCAAGAATCAACTTAAAACTTATTAAAAACATATAGTGAGCTCAAGATCGGCCCTTATCTCTTGAAGATCGAGAGGAAAACGACCCTTGTAACACCCCTTACCCTATCAAAGAGTAGACAGAGCAAGGAATGTCACAAACTATGCCACTTTTGATATATCCAGACTAAAACAATTTCCTTTATCTGTAAATACCAAGTTTTTAGGTACTGTATGTAAATTTCATCAAGTGATTAACATAAATGTGAGATTTTTAAACCAAAATTTTCGGCAGAGTTTTCTCTGTTTCATTAGCACTTTAACCTGTAATACATATGAACATCACACTTATAATAACACTAACAACTGTCACTTGATATCTTACTATTCTTTGATTTACATAACCTTCACAACTCACTCTATTAAATATGTACATGCCAAAATCTAACTGCACTATGACTCAGAGACTCAAAACAACCAGCTATGATAATGGCCTTGATATCTGATGTAGACCTCTGATAACTTCCGATGCCCCTACATTATCTACAACCTGCGTGAGGTAAAAACCAACACGCTGAGCTAATGCTCAGTGGGTGATAGCAATAATAACAGAATAAAACAAACAAGTTCACATATATCGATAATCAAGTAAACCATTACAAGCTAGTAGATGCAAACATGTTAACATTCACTAATAAGTTCACAAAATCAAGTATCAACATTAATTAAGATCTTAGCCCTTATAAACACATAGTAGGATCGACTAGGTAGATAAGGAGTTATATCGGTAGGCACAGGGTGCCGAACGGTAGGCTCAGAGGCCAAAACTGTGATAGCAGAGCTCTGTGGCCATGCTTATGAGGTACCAGATAGATAACCTCAAATATAGATCATGTATCGGTAGCAGTACTGCGAACTCTGTATGTTTATATGGCATGTCATACCCTTATACTAACCTCGACTCCTATTATGTTTATCAGGGCCAAGTACTATTAATTCAATGTATCAATGTAAAATGTATGCCATTTGAAGCTTTTTGAATTCATTTTCCAAGTTACATATATCATATGCCAAGATTTACAATATGGAAAACTCATGGCAAATAGTGCAAAACTTTATTGACTTAGCATTTTAATGTAGAAAACTACATTCTGCCATATATTGCATCAACTTTTCAAGTAGTTTAGAATTACAATTTAACTTCAGTTTCTTCATAAGAAATGTACATTTATGTCTTATCTTTCCAACAAGGTATGGTTCATGCAATTCTGATCATCCTAGCATAAGTTATGAATTTTTCTTTACAAGCTGCTCAATAAGATCTTAACCAGTCCAGTATTGGTACTTGTTTATAGTGTTACAAAACATAACAATTTCATGCATTTTCATACATATTCAAGCTTAAGTGTCTTCTACAAAGTTTTAGGTATACTTCTTAAGATTCATTTGGCATTGGT
Organism: Manihot esculenta; assembly: GCF_001659605.2. NCBI lineage: Eukaryota > Viridiplantae > Streptophyta > Magnoliopsida > Malpighiales > Euphorbiaceae > Manihot > Manihot esculenta. The sequence continues at coordinate 8,930,952 of NC_035169.2, read as the reverse complement.
CTTAACAAATTCCACTGAGTACATAGTTAGTTATGGTATAATCAATACACACTGTTCCGGATGCACTAACTCTGTGTCCAGTTTAGGTTCACTTGAAATTTTCATCATCTTACCTACAGATTCAGAATTTAGTCAATTCATGAAAGTTTTAGCTCTTTGTCTCAGCTTTCATTTGGTATATCTTATGCCTAATTTCAATAAATACACAATAAGTTATAAGGCTTCCAACACTGACTGTCCTGTTAGAACCTATTCTGCCAGATTTGCACTTTTAGCTCTCATGTTAAATTTCTTTACTCTAAGCCTTTCAAACATCATTTTAACATTCATATAACCTATTTATACAGTCAAAGCAACATTTCCAGCAAGTAAAATCAACCCTTAATTTCACTTATTCATGGCAGAATCCAAGGAAAATAGAAAATCATACAAACACCAAACCTTTCTTGAATTCCTCCTTTCTTTTCCTCTTCTAATCTCTAGCTATCTCCTTTCCCTTTGATGTTCCTTCACCTAGGTCAATTTATGTCTTAGGAAAGGATTGAATAAACTATAAATTAAAGCTTTATAATTCAAATCCATGCATGAAGAAATGAGATGATGCTATTTCCTACTCATTTCTAAGCTTACCTTTGATTTTCAAGCTTGGTGTATATGGAACCCTAAACTTTTCTTCTTCAATCCCTTCACTATATGGCTCTTCCTTTAGATCTAGGTCTTAGGATGAATTTTGGTTAAAGAAAGAAATTGATTTGGTGAGGTTTGGCTTGGCTTTGGTGGGGTTTGGCTTGGCTTTGGTGGGAGAAAGAAAAGCAAAATTTCTTCTTCTTTGAAAATGGATGACCTACGGCAAAGTGGATGAAGGAAGAAGACAACCCACTTTTTAATTTGCTTGGTCATTTCTCCATCCAATAGCTAGGTGACACATGGAAAGTAAAATTTGACTTTTATATTTTAACTTTCCATATTTATACTTTAACCCACTAAACTTTTTACCATATTTCAATTTAGTTTTTAAACTTTCAATAATCATAGATTGACCTACTAAACTATACATTTAGCATTTAGAAGTCCTTTTCACTTAAGCTAGCATAACGGATTTAAAACAAACACCTCAAGCAAGCACGTCGAAAAACCCTAAGCACCTCCCGAAAGTGACTCGTTCCCGACTCGCTAATCATACTGTCTGCTTTATTTCTGGATACGTCCGTTTCTTTATTTGAGTTTCCTATGATTCAGTTATTAGCAGATCAGATTTAAGCTAGCACCTCCCCCGATGCCACTTACTCTAGTAATGAAATAGCCTAACCCATATCGAATGATGGCACTACTCTAGCTATGGGTTTGAGGATGTTACAACTCTTCCCCTCTTAAGAAATTTCGTCCTCGAAATTTTACTTGCTCTGAATAGCTGTGGATATTGTTGCTTCATCACCTCTTCACTCTCCCATGTAGCTTCTTCTGTCTTGTGATTTCTCCACAACACTTTCACTAAGGGAATCTTCTTATTCCTTAACTCTTTTATTTCCCTTGCTAAAATTTTCACTGGTTCTTCTTCATAAGTCAGGTCAGACTGTACATCAATGGTTTCAGCTGGAATGACATGTGATGGGTCAGATCTGTATCTTCTTAGCATGGATACATGGAAGACATTATGTATTCTGTCTAACTCTGGAGGTAAAGCTAGCCTGTAGGCTACTGGACCCACACGCTCAATTACATCATATGGACCAATAAACCGAGGGCTTAGCTTACCTTTCTTGCCAAATCTTAGCACTTTCTTCCATGGTGAAACTTTCAAAAACACTTTATCCCCAATAGCAAATTCTATATCTTTTCTTTTCAAATCTGCATATGATTTTTGCCTATCTGTTGCAGCTTTCAATCTTTCTTTGATAATCTTCACTTTCTCCTCAGTCTGTCTTATCAACTCTGGACCTACAAGTTTAGCTTCACTGAGTTCTGTCCAGCACAATGGGGTTCTACATTTTCTGCCATACAATGCTTCATAGGGAGCCATTTTAATACTAGCCTGATAACTATTGTTGTAAGCAAATTCTACTAGTGGGAGATATCTTTCCCAGCTTCCTTCAAATTCAATTACACAACTTCTGAGCATATCTTCCAAAACTTGAATTACTCTCTCTGACTGGCCATCTGTCTGAGGATGAAAAGCTGTACTAAAATTCAATCTTGTCCCTAGAGCTTCATGTAGTTTTTCCCAAAATCTGGATGTGAATCTTGGATCTCTGTCTGATATGATAGAGATAGGAACACCATGCAGTCTCACAATTTCATTAATGTACAATTCTGCATACTTCTCCAATGTGTAATCCATTCTGATTGGCAAGAAATGCGCTGATTTAGTTAACTTGTCAACTATTACCCAGATGGCATCTTTCTTCCTTGGTGTGAGTGGCAATCCTGTTACAAAATCCATGGTAATTCTATCCCATTTCCATTCTGGTATAGCAATAGGCTGCAATAACCCTGATGGAACCTGATATTCTGCTTTTACCCGTTGACATGTCAAACATTTTGTTACAAATTCAACTATATCTCTTTTCATACCTGGCCACCAATAGTGCATCTTCAGATCTTGATACATCTTAGTGCTACCTGGATGCATAACATATGGACTGTTGTGTGCCTCTGTAAGAATACTCTGTTTCAACTCTCCAATGTTAGGTACACATATTCTGTCACCATAGTACAAGTAGCCATCATCACTTATCACATGCTTCTGCTTCTTTCCCTCTTGTACTTGTCTAGTCCATAAAGCTATCTATGTATCTTCTTTCTGTGCTTCTTTAATTTGTTGCAATAAGTTGGGTCTAACTTTCAATTCTGCTACGATAGCTCCATCATCTGCTATAGTCAACTGTGCATTCATTGCTCTTAATGCAAATAAGGATTTTCTACTGAGTGCATCTGCTACCAGATTAGCTTTGCCTGGGTGATAATCTATGATGCAATCATAATCTTTCAATAACTCCATCCATCTTCTCTGTCTCAGGTTTAGCTCCTTTTGTGTGGGCAAGTATTTCAGGCTTTTATGATCTGTATAGATATAACATTTCTCACCATATAAGTAATGTCTCCATATCTTTAGTGCAAAAACTATGGCCGCCAACTCTAGATCATGGGTAGGATAGTTCTTCTCGTGTGGCTTCAGTTGTCTGGAAGCATAGGCAATCACTTTACCTTCTTGCATCAAAACACATCCAAGTCCATTGTGAGAAGCATCACTGTATATCACAAATTCCTTGCCAGAAACAGGTTGTGTAAGTATTGGTGCTTCGGTGAGCATAGTCTTCAATTTGTCAAAGCTTGCCTGACATCTATCATCCCAAACATACTTAACATTCTTATGTAGTAATTTAGTCAATGGAGCTGCTATAAGTGAAAACCCTTTCACAAACCGTCTGTAGTACCCAGCTAGACCCAAGAAACTCCTGATCTCTGCAACATTCTTTGGTGGCTTCCATTCCAGTACAGCTTTAATCTTCTGTGGATCTACCCTGATTCCCTCTGCTGATACAACATGTCCTAAAAATACTATTTCATTGAGCCAAAAATCACATTTACTGAACTTAGCATAAAGTTGCTTTTCCCTCAGAGTCTGTAATACTATCCTCAAATGTTTGTCATGGTCTTCTCTAGTTTTAGAGTATACCAGAATATCATCAATGAATACTACAACAAACTGGTCTAAATATGGATGGAAGATACGGTTCATTAGATCCATGAATGATGCAGGTGCATTTGTTAGCCCGAATGGCATAACCAGAAACTCATAATGTCCATATCGTGTCCTGAATGCAGTCTTAGGCACATCTGCCCCTTTAACTCTCAACTGATGGTAACCCGATCTCAAATCTATCTTAAAGAAAATACTGGCCCCTTTCAACTGATCAAACAAATCATCTATTCTGGGCAGTGGATATTTATTCTTTGTAGTTACCTTATTCAACTGTCTGTAATCAATGCACAACCGAAGAGATCCATCTTTCTTTTTCACAAACAACACTGGTGCACCCCATGGTGAAACACTAGGTCGAATAAAGCCCTTATCAAGTAACTCTTGCAACTGTATTTTCAACTCTTTCAATTCTGTAGGAGCCATTTTGTAAGGAGCAATTGAAATAGGTGCAGTACCTGGCACAACTTCTATAGCAAAATCTACTTCCCTTTCTGGAGGTAACCCTGGCAACTCTTCAGGAAATACATCTGGAAAATCACACACTGTGGGTAGGTTTGACACACTAGGACCTTCCTTCTTAGTTTCAATCACACTGGCTAGATAAGCTGTACAGCCTTTTCTAATCAACCTCCTAGCTGTAGTGGCAGATATGACATTAGAGAGGTAATCTGACCTCTCACCCACAACTATAACCTCAGAACCCTCTAATGTTTTGAGTGTAACCCGCTTTAACTTACAGTCAACTATGACATGATGTCTAGACAACCAATCCATGCCCAAAATCACATCAAACTCTCTAAAAGGTAACTCTATCAGGTCACCTAAAAAGGTATGACCTTGCACACATATAGGACAATCTCTGTAAACTCTATTCACAATCACAAGATGTCCTAAGGGATTGGTCACTGCTATGTCATGCTCTAAAGGTTCTACTTGAATTCCCTTCTCATTATTGATGGGTATGCTGGTGTATGAATGTGTGGAACCAGGATCAATTAATGCATAAATATGTTTGCCAAAGATAGAAAATTTACCAGCAATAACATCTGGTTTGTCCTGGTCTTCCCTTGCACGAATAGCATATGCCCTGGCAGGTGCTCTAGTGTCTGGTCTATCTACTGTCTCTGATACTCTGTGACTCTGAGCACTGCTAGATTCACCTCTACCTCTACCTCTGCCTCGAGACCCTGTCGGCAAAGATCTCTCTGTCTGTATAGGCTGCACTGACTGGCCTCTAGGACAATCTCTCATAAAGTGGTCTGAGCTTCCACATAAGTAGCAAGCCCCAGTTAATCTCCTGCATACTCCGCCATGTCGCCTGCCACAATGCTCACATACAGGTGGCAACCCTCTACCTGGTCCTCCTGTACTGGATACGGAGGTTGTCTGCTGTCCAGACCTCACTACTGAACTTTGCCCAGGTCTTTGAATCTGCCTAGGTGGCCCTCTCTGCCCTGTCTGCTGAAATTCCCTCTGTCTCTTACTACTTGTCTGAGATGCAGAGGATTGTCCCTGATATTGGCTCTGGCTCCTCTTCTGCTGCCCTTTCTGCCTTCTACTTTGCTCTTCTTCTTTAATTCGCTCCAGACTGTGGGCTGTCTCTACTAAAACTGAGAGTTCCCTAATATGCATAACTGTGAGGTACATCCTTATATCAGCATGCAATCCTTGCTCAAAGCGTTTACATCTCTCTTCCTCTGTAGGAACTATCTCTGTGGCATACTTACTAAGTCTAACAAATTCTCGCTCATACTCAGTTACTGTAAGCCTGCCTTGTCTGAGGTATAAAAATTCCCTTCTTCTCTCCTCTATATATAAGGCCCCAATATATTTCTTCTTAAACTCTGCTAAAAAGAATTCCCAAGTCTGCCGCTCTAGTCTAACCATCTGTGTCAAAGTTGTCCACCATCTATAAGCTTCATCTTTCAGCAATGATACTGCACACATCAAGCTCTCTGCTGGTGAACACTGTAGCTGCTGTAAGACCCTTTCTGTACTTTCTAACCAGAATTCTGCAGCTGAAGGATCATCTTCCTTTTTACCTCTAAATTCTGTTGCACCATACTTTCTGAGTTTTTCTATTGGAGGCCTAGGTTGTGCCTGGGCTACAACAGGTGGTGGTGGTGGTACCTCTGGTACATTTTGTGTAACCCTCCTAATCAACTCAGCTATTTGCTGAAACAATGCATCCTGCCCTGGTCCGCCAGCAGCAGCAGGTGGAGGAGCAGCAGCAGGTGCAGCTACCTCAGAGGGAGCATGACTATCTACCTCTTCATCTATTGCTCTCTGTGACTCAGATGACATCTTTTATATGACCTAAAGACACAAAGAAGAGATTTACATCAGAACCATATCATAGCTGTAACTCATTTTGGCATGTACATATATGACACATATACACATACATACTATGACCTAGAACCGCCTAAACCTTTGCTCTGATACCACTAATTGTAACACCCCTTACCCTATCAAAGAGTAGACAGAGCAAGGAATGTCACAAACTATGCCACTTTTGATATATCCAGACTAAAACAATTTCCTTTATCTGTAAATACCAAGTTTTTAGGTACTGTATGTAAATTTCATCAAGTGATTAACATAAATGTGAGATTTTTAAACCAAAATTTTCGGCAGAGTTTTCTCTGTTTCATTAGCACTTTAACCTGTAATACATATGAACATCACACTTATAATAACACTAACAACTGTCACTTGATATCTTACTATTCTTTGATTTACATAACCTTCACAACTCACTCTATTAAATATGTACATGCCAAAATCTAACTGCACTATGACTCAGAGACTCAAAACAACCAGCTATGATAATGGCCTTGATATCTGATGTAGACCTCTGATAACTTCCGATGCCCCTACATTATCTACAACCTGCGTGAGGTAAAAACCAACACGCTGAGCTAATGCTCAGTGGGTGATAGCAATAATAACAGAATAAAACAAACAAGTTCACATATATCGATAATCAAGTAAACCATTACAAGCTAGTAGATGCAAACATGTTAACATTCACTAATAAGTTCACAAAATCAAGTATCAACATTAATTAAGATCTTAGCCCTTATAAACACATAGTAGGATCGACTAGGTAGATAAGGAGTTATATCGGTAGGCACAGGGTGCCGAACGGTAGGCTCAGAGGCCAAAACTGTGATAGCAGAGCTCTGTGGCCATGCTTATGAGGTACCAGATAGATAACCTCAAATATAGATCATGTATCGGTAGCAGTACTGCGAACTCTGTATGTTTATATGGCATGTCATACCCTTATACTAACCTCGACTCCTATTATGTTTATCAGGGCCAAGTACTATTAATTCAATGTATCAATGTAAAATGTATGCCATTTGAAGCTTTTTGAATTCATTTTCCAAGTTACATATATCATATGCCAAGATTTACAATATGGAAAACTCATGGCAAATAGTGCAAAACTTTATTGACTTAGCATTTTAATGTAGAAAACTACATTCTGCCATATATTGCATCAACTTTTCAAGTAGTTTAGAATTACAATTTAACTTCAGTTTCTTCATAAGAAATGTACATTTATGTCTTATCTTTCCAACAAGGTATGGTTCATGCAATTCTGATCATCCTAGCATAAGTTATGAATTTTTCTTTACAAGCTGCTCAATAAGATCTTAACCAGTCCAGTATTGGTACTTGTTTATAGTGTTACAAAACATAACAATTTCATGCATTTTCATACATATTCAAGCTTAAGTGTCTTCTACAAAGTTTTAGGTATACTTCTTAAGATTCATTTGGCATTGGTCTTAACAAATTCCACTGAGTACATAGTTAGTTATGGTATAATCAATACACACTGTTCCGGATGCACTAACTCTGTGTCCAGTTTAGGTTCACTTGAAATTTTCATCATCTTACCTACAGATTCAGAATTTAGTCAATTCATGAAAGTTTTAGCTCTTTGTCTCAGCTTTCATTTGGTATATCTTATGCCTAATTTCAATAAATACACAATAAGTTATAAGGCTTCCAACACTGACTGTCCTGTTAGAACCTATTCTGCCAGATTTGCACTTTTAGCTCTCATGTTAAATTTCTTTACTCTAAGCCTTTCAAACATCATTTTAACATTCATATAACCTATTTATACAGTCAAAGCAACATTTCCAGCAAGTAAAATCAACCCTTAATTTCACTTATTCATGGCAGAATCCAAGGAAAATAGAAAATCATACAAACACCAAACCTTTCTTGAATTCCTCCTTTCTTTTCCTCTTCTAATCTCTAGCTATCTCCTTTCCCTTTGATGTTCCTTCACCTAGGTCAATTTATGTCTTAGGAAAGGATTGAATAAACTATAAATTAAAGCTTTATAATTCAAATCCATGCATGAAGAAATGAGATGATGCTATTTCCTACTCATTTCTAAGCTTACCTTTGATTTTCAAGCTTGGTGTATATGGAACCCTAAACTTTTCTTCTTCAATCCCTTCACTATATGGCTCTTCCTTTAGATCTAGGTCTTAGGATGAATTTTGGTTAAAGAAAGAAATTGATTTGGTGAGGTTTGGCTTGGCTTTGGTGGGGTTTGGCTTGGCTTTGGTGGGAGAAAGAAAAGCAAAATTTCTTCTTCTTTGAAAATGGATGACCTACGGCAAAGTGGATGAAGGAAGAAGACAACCCACTTTTTAATTTGCTTGGTCATTTCTCCATCCAATAGCTAGGTGACACATGGAAAGTAAAATTTGACTTTTATATTTTAACTTTCCATATTTATACTTTAACCCACTAAACTTTTTACCATATTTCAATTTAGTTTTTAAACTTTCAATAATCATAGATTGACCTACTAAACTATACATTTAGCATTTAGAAGTCCTTTTCACTTAAGCTAGCATAACGGATTTAAAACAAACACCTCAAGCAAGCACGTCGAAAAACCCTAAGCACCTCCCGAAAGTGACTCGTTCCCGACTCGCTAATCATACTGTCTGCTTTATTTCTGGATACGTCCGTTTCTTTATTTGAGTTTCCTATGATTCAGTTATTAGCAGATCAGATTTAAGCTAGCACCTCCCCCGATGCCACTTACTCTAGTAATGAAATAGCCTAACCCATATCTAATGATGGCACTACTCTAGCTATGGGTTTGAGGATGTTACAACCCTAGCTCGAAGATGGGAGAGATTTGAGTTCTTAAACCTCAAAGCTCCAAAACTTGCTTTAAACTCGAAAATCTTCAAAACAAGGCGAAAACTCATAAGAACAACATAAAAACTCGAAGGGAGAAGCTCAAAACAGAGGAGGGGCGGTGGAGAACTCACCTTGGCCGAAAACGGGAAGAAAAGCTTGCCCGTTTCGGCCATGGGGTCCTTTTATAGGGCTGTCCTTACCACCTTTCTGCGGCCTAACGTGCCCCCACAGCGCATGCAAGTTTGGCGGCCGAACATGAGGTTCGGCGGCCGAACCTTGGCTGATTCAAACAAGGCTTTCGAAGGCCTAAAGCACTCCCAAAACCTCCTCACATTCGGCGGCCGAACATGACTTTCGGCGGCCGAACCTAGCAAAGTCTCCAAAGCCCTCTCCACTCAAAACTTGGATTTATTTTCATTAAAAACCATAAAATACATCAAAACATTTTATGAAAACATGGTTTTACCCTTCTAGAGGTCTCCAACATCCGAGATTCCGCCGGACGGTAGGAATCCCGATACCGGAGTCTAGCCGGGTATTACATTCTCCCCCCCTTAAGAACATTCGTCCCCGAATGTTCCTCAACTAGCACATAGCATGGCATACACATATCATACATACAAAGCACATAAGAGACTAACCTTAGAAAAGATAAGGGTACTGCTGGAGCATGGACTCCTGTGTCTCCCAGGTGCACTCTTCCATATTGTGGTGGTTCCAAAGGACTTTCACCATCGGGATTTTCTTGTTTCTCAGTTTTCTGATCTGGGTGTCTAGGATCCGTACTGGCTGCTCAACATAGGTGAGATCTTCTTGGACCTCCACATCAGGCTCACTAAGAACCTTGCCCGGATCTGACACGAACTTCCTCAACATGGAAACATGGAAAACCGGATGGATTCTTCCCATTGAAGCAGGTAAATCCAGCTTGTACGACACATTCCCAATCTTTTGCAAGATTTCGAAGGGTCTGATGTATCATGGGGCTAGTTTACCTTTCTTCCCAAAGCGAACCACTCCTTTCATTGGAGACACTCTGAGCAATACCAGATCCCCCTCCTGGAACTCTACTTGCCGTCTGCGGATGCCTGCATAACTCTTCTGTCTGCTTGCAGCAGTCTTGATCCTCTCTCTGATTATGGGTACCACCCTGCTGGTGATCTCTACTAACTCAGGCCCTGCCAAGGCCTTCTCTCCAACTTCCTCCCAACAAACAGGTGACCTGCACTTCCTTCCATATAAAGCTTCATATGGAGCCATCCCGATGCTAGCATGATGGCTGTTATTGTAGGAAAACTCCACCAAAGGTAGATGCTGCCTCCAAGAACCGCCAAAGTCCAGCACACACATTCTGAGCATATCTTCTATCGTCTGGATGGTCCTTTCGGACTGTCCGTCCGTCTGGGGGTGGAAGGCAGTACTGAAATCCAACCTGGTACCCATGGCGTTCTGCAGACTCCGCCAAAACCTGGAGGTGAACTGGGGCCCCCTATCAGACACTATTAAAACAGGAACCCCATACAGTCTGACGATCTCATCCACATACACCTACGCCAACTTGTCCACAGAATAGCCACTCCTGACAGGGATGAAGTGAGCAGATTTGGTGAGTCTGTCCACAATCACCCATATGGAGTCCAATCTGTTGGACGTCGCCGGTAATCCCACTACGAAGTCCATAGCTATATTCTCCCATTTCCACTCTGGAATAGGTAGCGGGTTAAGCATTCCAGCCGGCTTCTGATGTTCCAGCTTCACCCTCTGACACACTTCGCAGGCTGACACAAACTGTGCCACTTCTTTCTTCATCGCTGGCCACCAATAAACTTTCTTCAGATCTTGATACATCTTGGTGGCTCCGGGGTGAACGATGTATCTTGCATTATGAGCCTCCCTCATAATGTCTCCTTTTAGCCCTATGTCATCTGGTACACAAAGTCTGCTCCCATAGAGGAGGATCCCCTTACTGTCAAATCTGAACTCACTGTCCTTGCCTGACTGAACAGTCCTGGCAATCTTCACTAACTCTGGGTCCTCATGCTGTTTCTGAGCCACTTGCTCTAGAAACACAGGTGTCACTCTCATCTGGGCCACTAAAGCACCTGTACCAGACAACTCCAACTGTAGACCTTCATCAATGAGCTTGTAAAACTCCTTCACCGCTGGTCTCCTCTCTGCCGTGATGTGGGATAGACTGCCTAGTGACTTCCGGCTTAGGGCGTCTACCACGACATTCGCCTTACCCGGATGATACTGAATCTTGCAATCATAGTCACTCAGCAGCTCTACCCATCTCCTCTGTCTCAAGTTCAAATCTCTTTGACTTAGGATGTACTGCAGGCTCTTATGATCTGTAAAGATCTCACATTTTACCCCATAGAGGTAGTGCCTCCACATCTTAAGTGCAAAGATTACTGCTGCCATCTCAAGGTCATGTGTGGGGTAATTCAACTCATGCTTTTTTAGCTGCCTAGAAGCATAAGCGATCACCCTCTCATTCTGCATTAGTACACAACCCAGTCCCACACGGGACGCATCACAAAAGACTGTAAAGTCTTCATCACTAGATGGCAGAGCTAACACTGGTGCTGAAGTCAACCTCTTCTTAAGCTCTTCAAAACTCTCTTCGCACTGGTCGGTCCACACAAACTTCTGATTCTTCCTGGTCAACCTGGTCAGAGGAGTTGCTATTTTCGAGAAGTCCTGAACGAACCTCCTGTAGTAACCTGCCAAACCCAAGAAACTCCTGATTTCCGTCACTGAAGTGGGTCTAGGCCAGTTAGCCACAGCTTCTACCTTCTTGGGGTCCACCTCAATCCCATTCTCTGACACTACATGCCCCAAGAACGAAATGCTCCTCAGCCAGAACTCACACTTAGAGAACTTGGCATACAAGCCATGTTCCCTCAAAGTCTATAGAACTAACCTCAGATGATGGGCATGCTCCTCTGCATTCCTGGAATACACCAAGATATCATCTATGAAAACAATAACAAAGTGATCCAGGTATTGACTAAACACTCTATTCATGAGATCCATGAATGCTGCAGGGGCGTTGGTTAACCCGAACGGCATTACAAGGAACTCAAAATGCCCATATTTGGTCCTGAAAGCTGTCTTTGGCACATCCTCCTCCCTTATCCTTAGCTGATGGTACCCCGATCTCAGATCTATTTTGGAGAAACAACCTGCTCCGGCTAGCTGGTCAAATAGATCGTCGATCCTAGGCAACGGGTACTTATTCTTGGTAGTGACTTTGTTCAACTGCCTGTAGTCGATACAAAGCCTAAGGGATCCATCCTTCTTTCTCACAAACAAAACTGGTGCACCCCAAGGTGAGGTGCTTGGTCGGATGAAGCCTTTTTCTACCAGCTCTTGCAACTGTTCTTTCAATTCTTTCAACTCAGCTGGAGCCATCCTGTAGGGAGGGATAGAGATCGGTCGGGTTCCAGGCATCAATTCTATCTCGAACTCTATCTCCCTAGCAGGTGGTAAACCTGGCATCTCGTCTGGGAAGACGTCTAGAAACTCTCTAACCACTGGCACCAAGGCGGGCTCTCTAACCTGACTGCTAAGCTCTCTCACATGAGCCAAATACCCCTGACATCCCTTCCTAAGCAACCTATGAGCCTGAAGAGCTGATATCAGACCTCTAGGTGTACCCCTCCTATCTCCCCTGAAGACAACCTTTGACCCATCCTGACCTCTGAACCTGACTACCTTGTCCCTGCAGTCCAAGGTAGCACCATGGGTAGATAACCAGTCCATCCCTAGAATGACGTCAAAATCTGTCAAGTCTAGAACCACAAGGTCGGCGGGAAGGCATCTTCTCTCAACAAAGACTGGACTGCACTGGCAGACTGACTCTACCACTGATGGATCACACTTGGGTCCACTGACCCAGAGAGGACACTCTAACTCAGAGATCATCAACCCTAACCTCTGGACGGCTCTCGGTGCAATAAAAGAATGAGATGCACCAGGGTCCATCAAGGCATACACATCTGAACAACCAATGACTAAGTTACCTGCCACCATGGTGTTAGATGCATTTGCCTCCAGTTGAGTCATCGTGAAGATCCGTGCTGGAGCTGATGAACCTTCACCTCTGAAACCCGCTGAAGAAGAGGCTGCCCCTCTCCCTCTGCCTCTGCCACTGGCCTGAGTCACGGCTGGAGCTGCTGGCTGAGCCACACTACCAGAAGCTGTCTGCTGAGACTGTACTCCAAAAGCTGTCCTAGAACACTCCCGAGCCATGTGTCCCTCTTGCCCGCATCTGAAACAGGCTGCTGTCCCAGCTCGGCAAACTCCTCTGTGTGGCCTACTACACTTTGCACAAACTGCATTATCCGCACCAGAGCTCGAGCCACTCCCTAGTCCCAGACTGGACTTGACCTTGTTCCAAAACTTGTTCTTCTTGGGCTTCCTAGTGGTGTTACTCCACTTTTTGCTACCTGAAGCTACTGCACTCAGAGAAGAAGAGTCTGGGGTCTTGGAACCAGAAGGCTGTGCCACAGACTGTCTGACTGTTCCCTGAACGATGGCACTGGCCTCCATTTTCCGGGCCATATCCACTATGGCATGGAAGCTCTCCCTATCTGCTGACTGGATCAAGGAGGAATATCTGGAGTGGAGTTTCATGATATACCTCCTTGACCTTTTCTGGTCTGAGTCAAGGTTTTGCCCTGTAAATGGCAACAGCTCCAAGAATTTGTCTGTGAACTCCTCTACACCCATCTCATCAGTCTGCCTCAACTGCTCAAACTCTATCATCTTTAGCTCCCTTGAACTATCTGGGAAAGCCCATCCTGGAAACTCGTTTGCAAACTCCTCCCAAGACATGTTGTCTACACTCGGGTTCACATAATTCTTGAACCACTCTCGTGCCTTCTTGCACTTAAGCGTGAACCCAGCCATCTGAATGGCTCTACTGTCATCAGCCCCAATCTCATCTGTGATCACCTTAACCCTTTCAAGATACACAAATGGGACATCCCCTTTTTCATACTGAGGAGCACCCAGTTTCATATAGTCGGTCATCTTGACCTTGCTCCCACTGGCTGAGCTAGGTCTAGAAGGTTGAGTAACTGGGGCTGCTGGTTTTGTAGGTGGTGGAGGTGGTGCAACATTTTCTGAGGTAGGGTTTGCTGGATTTGGATAGTAAGGTGGGGGTGGATACATTGGGTATTGTGAATATGGTGGGTAGTAGGGTGGGTATGGCATCTGTGTGGGATAAGGGGTGAACCTAGGGTAATCCGATGTACCTCCCATCGAATACCCGGGATTTTGTGAGAAGTGTGGGTAGTAGGGTGGCTGAACAAATCCCGAGGCCTGAGTGCCTCCTTGGGACTCTCCCATTCCCTCTTCTGACATGCTAACTCCCAGACTGCCATCCCTCCTCTGCTCTACATCCATATCATCCCCCATGTCTTCTGACATTCCTCCCTGAACTGTTCCCCTCACTGATCTGCTCCTACCCAGATCCAGAGACCTTCTAGGGTCTCTTACTGCTCTTTCTCTGTTAGACCTAGTAGACATTGCCCTAGGCAATGTAGGAGGACGGGCGCTCATGCCCTCATCCTCAGGTGGCACTCCAGTCAATCGTGCAGATCGACGAGTTCCTCTCATCCTGTTTTCTGAAAGGCAGCACATAACAAGCAAACATTAGCATCATATGGTTCATGTGGGCACACATGAACCCTCATCACATACATCACATCATTAATGCACATGCATACAATCATGGCATTTCACATCATCATGCAAGACAGGACTCCACATCCTATCCTAGTAGACATGATCTTCCTATTGTGCTTGACCTTCTATAACCTCTATGAGCCCGACACTCTAGGTCCGACTATATGAACCTAGGGCTCTGATACCATTCTGTAACGACCCGAAAATCGGACCGCTACCGGCGCTAGGATCCAGGTCGGCTTAAGGCCGCCGGGACCCGTAGCAAGCCTGACATGAAATCTGTAAACCTATTTAATCCCATACATGATCAACAATCATACATAAAAATTAAAACTTTTCTTTCATACATTCTATCATACACCAAACTCAACCTGTGCATGCACTGAACATAGTCATAATCATAAACTTGACCCCTCTGTGGGATCTCAACAATGCCCCCAATGGGTGGCATAACATGTGTTGAGTTGGTTTACATCTACATCATAAAACATCTAAGATCATGTATTAAAAGGGATAACAACATCCATAGGGTCAAGCACAACTTCTAATCCTCAATATCATTATACATAACATGACTATTCAAACTTTACATCATCTTACAATTTATCATGTCCACTTTCTATCTATTACAAACACATGACTTTACTCTTCTTGACTTCTCTGTCTAGCCCGTACCTGCAATCCTGGGGGATTAGGGAAAAGGGGTGAGCTACTAGAGCCCAGTGAGCAGAATAATATAAAACAACATTTAAAATCTCATGCCATCATGTAATGCAACACATCACAACAAATCACATCTCGGATGGTATTGTCACCAATAGTCCTCTACATTCCAAAGTGCCGAGACGTAGAATGGGTACAACCGGTCTTTCTCTTAACATAACATATCATAACATTCCAATGTGCCAGGGACGTAGAATGGGTACAACCTGGTCTTTCTCTTACATAGTGCCAGGGACGTAGAATGGGTACAACCTGGACTTCCATACCATATCATGCCGTAACATCATCATATCATATGAGGACTAAAGGGTCATCCAATAACCAATCCACATCAACATCATAAATGCAATGCAACATATTCGTGAATTCTAATGCAAACAACCTATTTCATCACATGGCATTCATGATGCATGTACATGCTAAAAACTTTATAATTTATTTGCTTTAAATCGTAAAGGTTTATTCTACTCACCTCTTGGCTAGCTCTGACAAAGACTGATGCAGCTAACTCACTGCTGGGGTCCTCGGTTCCTCGGGTCCGAACCTACACAGGTGGACTCAAATGAGGGACCAAACAACTAGAACATAACTCTAAAAACATCCCCCAAAAACCCCTAAAACACCTCAAAACAATCATGCAAAAACATGCAAAGGAGGGCTGAACAGGGCAGGTTCGGCGACACCTTCGGAGGCCGAAAGTCCCTCCAGAGCCGAAACCCAGGCAGGTTTGGCGGCACCTTCGGCGGCCGAAAGTCCCAGACAGAGACGAAAGTCTCTTTTCGAGGGCAGGCTTCGGCAGCCGAAAGGCTTGCCTCCTCAGCCATGTTCGGCGGCCGAAAGTCCTTCGGCTGCCGAACCTGGTTTCTGCCAAAGGGCAGAAACTTGGCTCCTCTTGCCTCCAATGCCTCCCAAACCTTATAAACGTGCATAATCCTATTCTACAACACACATACTCAAGCATACAAGCTCCTAGGGGCTTCAAACCATCTAAAACCCCATCTACAACACATCAAACAACACAAATCCAACATACATTGTCCATAAACCAACATAAACCCAAAAACTCATAAAACCCTACACATGCATTTCTACTTCAAGAATCAACTTAAAACTTGTTAAAAACATATAGTGAGCTCAAGATCGGCCCTTACCTCTTGAAGATCGAGAGGAAAACGACCCTAGCTCGAAGATGGGAGAGATTTGAGTTCTTAAACCTCAAAGCTCCAAAACTTGCTTTAAACTCGAAAATCTTCAAAACAAGGCGAAAACTCATAAGAACAACATGAAAACTCGAAGGGAGAAGCTCAAAACAGAGGAGGGGCGGTGGAGAACTCACCTTGGCCGAAAACGGGAAGAAAAGCTTGCCCGTTTCGGCCATGGGGTCCTTTTATAGGGCTGTCCTTACCACCTTTCGGCGGCCTAACGTGGCCCACAGCGCATGCAAGTTCGGCGGCCGAACCTTGGCTGATTTAAACAAGGCTTTTGGAGGCCTAAAGCGCTCTCAAAACCTCCTCACGTTCGGCAGCCGAACATGACTTTCGGCGGCCGAACCTGGCAAAGTCTCCAAAGCCCTCTCCACTCAAAACTTGGATTTATTTTCATTAAAAACCATAAAATACATCAAAACATTTTATGAAAACATGGTTTTACCCTTCTAGAGGTCTCCAACATCCGAAATTCAGTCGGACGGTAGGAATCCCGATACCGGAGTGTAGCAGAGTATTACACTAAACCCCTGAGAAAATTGGTGAACTCAAAGTTCCACTGTCTAGAGGCTTGTTTAAGCCCATATAAGGATCTTTTAAGCAAGCAAACCTCCCCTGGCTGAGCTTTGTGATAACCCTAGGGAGGTATCATGTACACCTCTTCATCAAGATGACCATATAAATATGCATTATTAATATCCAATTGGAAAATTGGCCATTGTTTGGAAGTAGCAAGAGTAATGAAAATTCTTACAGTTGTAAGCTTAGCCATAGGTGAAAACCTATTTTTGTAATCCAAGCCCTCAATTTGGTTGTAGCCTTTGGCCACCAACTAGACCTTATATTTTTTTACATTCTCATTTGGTTTAAATTTCACTTTGTAGACCCATTTACAGCCTATTGCTTTCTTACCCTTAGGTAAATTAGCACCCAGGTGTTGTTATTTTCTAGGGCCTGAAGCTCTTGCTTCATGGCTTCAACCCAATGTGCATCCGTAGATGCTTGAGAGTAAGTACGAGGTTTAGTGACCTTGTTAATATTGCAAATGTAAGACTGATGTAACGGAAGGAAGAACATAAATGATGTTTGCAAAGAATTTACATAATCTTGCATCCAGACAGGGGCTTGTCTTTGCCTTTGTATCCTTCTAACTGAAGGACATTTTTGTAGGTCATCACTAGTATGACCAGATGGACAAAGTTCAACATCTGGACAATCATTCTCAACCATAGGAATGGGAACCACAGAGTTCTCAATTAGATTAGTCCCTTAGAAAGGAACGATGTTTTCATGGAAAATAACATCCCTACTCACAAAAAAGGTTTTATCACTGATATTATACAGTTTATAAGCTTTGTGTGTGCTAGCATAACCCATCATCACAGCTTTAATGGCTCTTTTCTAAAATTTATCCTTCTGTGTTCCCACAGAAGTAGTAAAACACAAGCAACCAAATTTTCTCAGGTGAGAATAGTTAGGTGAGGTCCCATAGAGCCTCTCATAAAGTGTGGACTAATCAAAATGTTCCATAGGTATTCTATTAATTAGGTAAGTAGCAATTAGGATACATTTTAACCAGAATTGAATAGGGACTTATGATTGCATTTTCAAGGCTCTGACAGTGTCAAGTATGTGTCTGTGTTTCCTCTCCACAACTCCATTCTGTTGTGGAGTGTATGGATAAGATCTTTGGTGCATGATTCCCTTACTCATAAGCAGAGAACTATAATTATGGCTTAGAAACTCTTTTCTATTGTCAGTTCTAATAACTTTGATGGTAGTGTTGAATTGATTTTCTACCATGTGTATGAAGTGTTTAGTCAAACTGAAGGCCTGACCTTTTAAGTGCATCATAAAAGTCCACACAGCCCTACTATAGTCATCAACAATGGTGAGAAAAAACTTAGCTCCAGTAATAGGGCTGGTCTTGTATGGCCCCCATATGTCAATGTGAATTAATTCAAAAGGTTTTGAATCTAAAGTGTGGCTTCTGGAAAAAGGCGATCTGGCCTGTTTTGCTAGAGGACATACAGGTCAACATCTCATAGTCTCATTACTAATATTCATGCCTTTAATATATTTCAGTTTACCTACTGATGCATGCCCTAGTCTATCATGCATGTCATTCATGTTCATGTAACGACCCGGAAACTGATACCCCTCTGTAACGGCCCGAACCGCCACCGGCGCTAGGATTCAGATCGGCTTAAGGCCGCCGGGACCCGTAGCAAGCCAAACATACCTCCTATCACCGGGTCAAATCCCATACATGATCAAAACTTTAACATAAAAACTGAAACATCTGATGTAAATACCGAGCTTGACCTGTATGCAACATAACTAAAAACATAAAGAAACCCCCTACTAGAGCCCTCATCAAAACTCTAGCTGGGTCAACATAACATACATCATGCCGGAGTCACATCCAAAGAACTAGAACCTAACCTGTGCATGCATCAAACCACAACACAAGACCTCCACTAGGGTCCTCATCCATTACCATAGCGTGGTACACAACACATGCCACAAGTTTAGTTTAAACACAACTCAACATTAAAACTTTACATAACATACATCATGTATTAAACAGGGACTAACCAAGTCTTAGGGCCAAGCACAGCACTATTCCATAAACATAACGCTACTATACTTGTATTACATTACAATCCATTATCTCAGTTTATAATACATGTCCACACTAAAACACTAATCTAATACTATTACATGAGCAAGACCTTTACCCTTGACGTCTTCCTGGCCTACCACTGACCTGCAAAACTGGGGTTAGGGGAGAGGGGTGAGCTAAAAAGCCCAGTGAGTAGAAACAAAGAAAACAGTTCATTAATTACATGCTTTCATGAAATGCGTCACAGCACAAACATATCATATCACGGATTGGACCTAACCCCAAAACATCCCTTCCAGTCTCAGTATGCCCGGCCCGGCCGGGTCTCACAACCTTCGTATGCCTGGCCCGGCCAGGTCTTACAACAACTGTATATGTATGCCTGGCCCAGCCAGGTCTCACAACATCTCTAGGGCTAGTGGGGTCGTCCTTGGTCCAATCTCCATCAACAGTGAATAATGCAATGCTTCATATTCGTGTAACTAGTGCAATCAACCTATTACATATAAACATGATGCATGAGCATGCTTTAGGCATTTGATTTCATAAAATAAAGATTAAGTTTAGTTCTACTCACCTCTGGCAGACGCTGGACTGACTCCGCAACAGCTAACACTGCTGGCCTCCTCGGTCCCTCGGGTCCGGTCCTACACAGGTGGACTCGAATGAGGTGCCAAACACTCTCTAAACAACTCATAAACAACTCCCCAAAAATCCTCTAAAACATCACTTAAACATGCATAGAAAACAACCTTGAAAAGGCTAGACAGGGCACTTTCGGCGGCACCTTCGGCGGCCGAACCCTCTCTCCAGAGACGAAACTCGGGCACCTTCGGCGGCACCTTCGGCGGCCGAAAGTCCCACTCCAGAGACGAAAGTCAGGCACTTTTGGCGGCCGAATCCTTCCTTCGGCAGCCGAAAGTCTGCTTTCAAGCCAAAATCCAACTTTCGGGGGCAAGGTTAGGCGGCCAAACCATGCATCCAAAGGCAGGTTCGGCGGCCGAAACCACCTTCGGCGGCCGAACCTGAGTTCCTCCCAGAAGGGCAGAACTCAGCTTCTCATGCATTCAAGCCTCCCAAACCTTCCAAACACCCCAAAACAAGCACCCAACCTTACCAAAACATGCATAAACCCTTAACCATGCACAAAGGAGCTTAATATCTTGATTAAACTCCAAAAACAACATCAAAACATACATAGATAGCTTATGACCCACATAGGCCAAAACCATCAAAACAACCCATAATCTCACTTGCTCTTTCCCACTCATGCATACACTCTCCCACATGCATAACCTAGCCTAAACATTCAACATAGCATCATATAAACATACATGAGCATCACATAACATACATTAGGCATAAAACCCACATAAATCCTAACATGCATATCTACCCATACTCTACCATTAAAACCTTCATAAAACTTCAAAAGACACTAGGAAAGCAAAGATCTACACTTACCTCTTGAAGATCGAGGGTTGCGTGATCTCTAACTCGGAGGTGTGGAGAATCCAAGCTCCAAAAGCTCCAAGCTCCCAAAACTTGATCTAAGCTTGAAAACTCTTCAAAATAACCATGGAACTCATGAAAACATGAAGGAGATGAAGAAAAATATGAAAACGGCCAAGGGAGGACAAAAACTCACCTGAGCTCGAGAATGGGGAGAAAACTCGCCCATTTCCGATCTGAGGGCCCTTTATAGGTGGTCTGGTCGAAGACCTTCGGCAGCCTAACGTGCCCCCTAAACTCATGCATGTTCGGCGGCCGAACTTGACTTTCGGCGGCCGAACCTTGGCTCGTTCAAACAAGACTTTCGGAGGCCAAAGGCGCTCCCGAAGCCTTTCCATGTTCGGCGGCCGAACTTCACTTTCGGCGGTCGAACCTGGCAAACGCCTCCTTGGTCTTTTCTTTTCAAAACTCAATTCTTTTTCATTTAAAATCATGAAATCAGTAAAAACCTTTTAGAAAACACATTTTACCCCTCTAGAAGCCTCTGGCATCTTCAGAAATTCCAGATTCCAACGGAGATTTCGCCGAAAGGTAAGGATTCCGATGCCGGAATCTAGCCGGGTATTACAGTTCACTACACAGTTATGAGTCTTTTCAAGTTGCATGGAATGTTCTTTATTCAAATCCATTTGGAAAAGAGTGCTATTTACAAAGCTATGAAGATCAGCATTAGAGTTCATGATCTCAAACAAACAGTTTCTTACATCAGAATGAGAAAAGCTCATTTGGTTTAGCCTGAAGAGGCCTCTTTGTTTCTTACCTATGGTCACCACCTTCTTATTCAGTGGGTCCTGTATAAGGCAATAATCATTCTACATCACTATACAGTAGCCATAGCTACTCATTAATTGACCAACAGAAATCAAATTATATTGAAAGTGAGGAACATAAATAACATCATCTAGAATCAATTTTCCAAAAAGATTTAGCTTTCTAGATTGAGTAACCTGAGTTGTTTTCCCATCTTGAAAGCACACAGATATGTGCTTGTGTAATGAATGTAAGGTGGTGAATAGGGTGCTGTCTGAACACATGTGATTTGTGATTCCAGTATCTAGGATCTAATTAGAGTCAGTTTGCATTTGTGTATGGCAAGTGTTATAAAGAGTAGGCTTACCTGCAAAATCTATGAAATGTGCCTCAGATCCATGAGATGTGCTTGAGGCAAGAGTTCATTTCCCCTTTACAAGTTGAGAGACTTCTTGTTTTAAAGAGCTCAACATGGGTGTCAATTCATGTATTCTACTTAATGTGTCTAGATATTCTAGGGGATTATCCTCTTCTGACCTTTTTCCTTCAATAGCAGCCATAATTTTGGTGCTTCTATTACCCTTAACAGATTGGGTTCCTGCCTTGTTTTTGGCCTTGAACCAATCAGGATACCCAATCAACTTAAAACACCCTTCTCGAATGTGGTCATCCATGTTGCAGAAGGTGCAATGATTCTTCTTGACCTCAGACCTTCTTGGTCTGGACAGATTCTGAGCTTGATTCTTATTTAATAGGGCAAGAGATTCTGAGTTATCATTCATTGCCCCCAGAATCTACCTTTAAGACTCAAATTTTACAACCATTGAGTAAGCCTTGTTCCTATTGATAAAGGTTCATCCCTAATACCTAGTCTCTCACAGATCCGAAGGCCTCATTCAGACCCATCAAGAATTGCATGAGCCTATTCCTGTTGGATATTTTTGCTATGGCCCTAAAGGCTCCACAAGTACATGTTGCAAGAGGTTCTACTGACCCAAGCTCATCCCACAATCTCTTTGGCTTAGTGAAGTAGACAGACACAAACTGATTTTCTTGAGAGATAAGAGATATTTTCCTGTGCAACTCATAAATCATAGGTCCGTTGCACTCTCCAAACCTCTCGCAAATCTCTTGCCAGAAATCTCTAGTAGAGGCAGTATATATGAAGCCATCAACTAACTCCTTAGAGATGGAGTTGAGAATCCAAGATGTGACCATGAAGTCACATATTCTTCTCCACTATTCATATCCCTCAGTGTCTTTACTAGGTGCCGAAGTTGTGCCTTCGACAAATCCCAATTTCATCTTGGCACTTAGAGCTATTCTAACAGCCCTACTCCAAGATTTGAAATTAGGTCCTACAAGAGGTGCAGAGACCAAGCTCATACTTGGATGGTAGATACTTGAAGACTCAAGGGGTCTCCTATTCCTATATTAGCGATCTACGACTTTTCTGGTGCTCCGGTTGCCTTCTGTTCCTTACTGCTGCTCCCTCGCTCCGCCATGACCAGATCTTTTAAAAGGACCAAGGATCTCTCGCATGCAACCAGCGATGCACCGCCGTGAGCTAGGGTTCTCGCTCTGATACCATGTATAAAAGACAAGAGAGAGAGAAAAACTCAAGAGCTTTTATTTCAAACAGAAAAAAATGACGTTGCACAGCGTTCTGGAAGAATTTCACTTCCTCTTATACCAAACAATATCACATGCACAACACATGCTCAAAGAGTTCAGCTCATACAAGTAAAACAACACAGTTTAAATGTTAATTATAAACCAAAAATAGTAAATAATAAAAATGATGTAGTAGCTTTAACAATGATTATATTTAAAATATATTTAATTATTTATATGTATATAATATAATTAAAGATTATATAATTAATAAATAGTTGAAATTTTCATTATATACCTGTGTTAATATCTAATTTTAAAACTTAAATGTTAATTTATTAAGTATGATGTTTTATGAAGAATTGTTTTTTAAAAACTGAGAAAGAAATTAAAACAGTACCAAATCATAATAAATACGAACTAAAATAATAAAAAATTAAATTAAAATTATAATAAAATTTCAATTCGATTTAAATTTTTATATAATTTCTGGGAATCGCAGCTCCAGTGAATATGGAACTAGAAAAGAGTCAAATGAGGCAACTGTATTCTAATTCTAATTAGAAGTCAGAATCATTTATATTTCAAAATTTCCCTACTCGATTTGACTAGTTAAATAATCAATAACTTCAATTTTAAGTTAAGGAAAACGTATACAACACATTAATTTAGAAACTTACGTGTCAAATATATTTTTAAACTTTGAACAGCATTATTTATTACTTGAACATTTTCGAGTGAGATTAAAAAATAGAATTAATTGTAAAAATATATATACTTATTTATTTACTTTCATGTATAATTAATAATTTCAAAATTAATATTTAGATAAATATGTATTTTATTTAATTTCACTCAAATCAAAAAATAGATACAAGTCTCGCTTTCAAATATGAAAAATTATATTATTGACAGTGAATATCACATAATATATTATAGTAATATTTTTAATTATTTATATTATGATATAAAAATAAAAATAATTTAATTAATTCGGCTTCAAATATTTAGTCAAGGGTCTACCCATTTCACTCGACTGCCTTCACCCCAAGAGTCAATGATGCCGATTGTCCTGTTAGGCGACTTCTCTCTTGCGAGTCTGTCTCCCCCCACCATTGAAAAAGATTTGGTACTATCACTAGCATCGAATTTACTTGATAAATATGAGATGGAACTTATTTTAAATCAAAGTCCCATTATTTTCTTTTGAAATAAAAATTGAGAGAAAGATATGGTTGGAGATTAGCTTAGCTTGAATATGTCATTAAATACGATTGTTACATATTTCCTCATAATTATTTAAATGCATCTATATTTTAATAAAAAAAATTAGGATAATAGAGGATTCTATATTTCCATAATTTAATTACAAATTTGAAAATTCTATACATGTATATGGAATATCATATATAACAACTCCAATTTCACTTGCTCAATAATTGATAATGATTTACCTAATCCAATAAAATATCCAATGACCTAAGTCAAAATATCAATAAACTTTAATTTATTAATTTTACAATCATTTTTAAAGCTGAGAGAATTTTAAATTTTTTTAATTTAATTCAAAATTTGATAATTTTATATATGTATATGACCCATCATATATAAAAACTCCAGTTTTACTTGGTCAATAATTGGTAACAATTTAGCTAATATAATTAAAGATCTAATAATCCAAGGCAAAACTGAAAGGTTTAATTTTGAGTTTTAACAACGTCAATTGAAAAAATAAATAAATAAAATGCAATGTCTATCCTTGTCCGTGACTCCAACACATGGAATATTCACCACAGGCTTTGGTTTTCAGAAATCACAGAACTAATAATCTAATTGGATTTTTTTTTTTTTTTTTTTATAATATGGTTTTATAATATCATCTGTGCAACTGACTGTGCCTCCAACATGACCAATTTCCCTATATTTTATGTAATACAAAACCCAACCTTCCACTTTCCCTTTCTTTTTCAGCTTTAATTAAGTTTTTGTAATGAAGCTATATGTATATAATAAATGCTTTTAAAATGTAAACATTTTTATTTATTAATCAATCATCTTATGATAAAGTTTTTAATTTTTTTCTTTAAATATTAATAAATAAACTTCTAATGATGTTTAATTTGGTTGAGATGTAATCTTGACCTCTTACCTAACCAATTAAGCCTTTATATTTAAATGATTTCCGTGCAATAGCCAGTTTGATATGGTAGGTATTTTAGCATTTACTGGTAGGAGGCGGAATCTTTACAATACCAATTAGCTAGGTATGACCAAAGAACCATTGGAATATATAAAATGAATATATTTTGATATGCAATTGGCAAGCAATGATAAGAATATGAATATGGACTCAGATTTGAATTCTTTTAAGTAAAATTCAAATTTAAATTCTATAAATAAATAGATTTACTTGTGGTTTGATCGATCCATATATGTAGGGCTGAGCAATTCTCGGTCTAAATCAAAAAACCGAACCGAACCGATTAAATTCGATTTATCGGTTCGGTTAGTCGGAAAGATCGGTTTGGTTCGGTTAGTAGATTTAAAATTATTCGGTTTTCGGTTCAGTTCGGTTTAAACATGTTAAATAACCGATCAAACCGAAAAACCGAACCCAACCCAACCCAACCCAACCCAACCCAGCAAGCCAGCACCCCAACCCCCTCCATACCTTTCGCCGAACCCCTCCATCCCATTTTCCACATTCTCCAAACTCCAATCTCCCGATTCCCCCACCCCTATTCTCCCGAAAGATGAGGACGACGAAGACTACGAAGACGATGATGACTGATGAGGGGGGCGAGGACGATGAAGACTGATGGGAGCGGGTATTAAGCGGAAACAACCCAGATCCGAAACACATATCAAGGGAAACTAAAAACATAAATATTAACTGACCTCTTGAAGCGCAGAATCGCTCACCGGTCTTTGTTCCTAAGATCTTGGAGTCACCCACGATCTTCTGCAGTAACCCTAGCTATCTCTCTAGAAAGTTTTTCTGAGTGGGCAGAAAAGAATAACGCCAGCGTCTTTTCAACTTAGGGTTTTTCTTATTTATATTCTTCAAAACGTATTTTCCATAGGAAAATAACATTTAATATAAATAAATAAATAATAAATTATTTTATTAAAATAATTATCAATTACTTAAATAAAATAATCCATTTATTATTTAAATAAAAACCCTATTATTCCAAACAACTAGGGTACTACAGGGACCGCAGGAATAAAATAAATTAGGCCACTAATTACAATAAGAACCTATGTAGGACCAACATATTCTTATTATAATTAATCAAGAATCATACCACTAAAAATTCATGATTGAACTCCTTATTTATTTTACAATTCCACAACATAATAATATTATGTTCTCCATGTTAAGATTACTGATGCTGTTATTTAAATAACTCACTGACAATTTATTTAAATAACAATACAACTTTAAGATTGTCGCTCAACTTATTTCATGTGTCGGATTCAAAATCCACCTGCAGGGTTTACACAATGAAACCTTATAAGCATACTTAAAGTGCATCATCAATCTCTAAATCGAGACATGGATTCCATCATTAATTAATATTTCACAAACACAAATTATCTTTGCCCAATCCACCGAGAATATTATTCCAATAATGAAACTCACCCTTTAATGAATCAAAGCACAAGATAACAAATGCTTGCTCATATTAAATTAAATCAAGATTAAGAACATAAACTATATTTCTAATGTCCTAGAGAATATGTTTAATAGCCAGTATAAACATTCATTCTCTATTTGGTCCAATTAGATACATACAAAATGTACTAATCACAATTATTGATCATATGCTGAAAACCAATTTATTTAATGCAAAAATCTAATTAAATACATAGATATAATTGTCAATAGAAAAACATAAAAAACTATACTATTACATTTGCATGGTTAATAGTATATCTCTATCAATCTCCCACTTAGACTCATAACCATGCATCAATTATTCTAACTCCCATTCCTTCTACATGACTGTCAAAAGTCTTTGCTGGTAAGCTCTTTGTAAAAGGATCAGCCAAGTTGTTTTCCGATGCGATCTTTGTCACTACCACATCACCCCTTTGAACTATGTCACGTATCAAATGATACTTTCGCTCAATGTGTTTTGCCCTTTTATGGCTCCGTGGTTCTTTCGAGTTTGCAACTGCCCCGCTATTATCACAATAAAGTGTAATAGGCGATTGCACTGAAGAAACCACACCTAGATCCATAAGGAAGTTTCTAAGCCATACAGCCTCCTTAGCAGCCTCAGAGGCTGCTACATACTCAGCTTCCATGGTGGAATCAGCAACACAAGTTTGCTTAATACTCCTCCAAATTATGGCTCCACCTCCTAAGACAAAAACATTTCCTGAGGTAGACTTTCGAGAGTCCCTATCAGACTGAAAATCTGAATCTGTATATCCAATGGGTATAAGATCCTCTGACTGAAAGACTAACATATAATCCCTAGTTCTTTTTAAGTACTTGATTATATGTTTGACTGCAGTCCAATGTTCTCGCCCAGGATTAGACTGAAATCTGCTAACCATGCCAACTGCAAAACAGATATCAGGTCTAGTACACAGCATTGCATACATGAGGCTTCCAACTGCTGAAGCATAAGGAACTGCCTTCATGTTCTCTATCTCATCAGGTGTCTTAGGACACTGATCCTTAGATAGAGTGATTCCATGTCTGAAGGGAAGAAATCCCTTCTTGGAATCTTGCATGCTGAAACGAGCAAGAATAGTATCAATATAAAGTGCTTGAGATAAACCAATCATTCTTTTCTTGCGATCTCGCATGAGCTTGATCCCAAGAATATGAGCAGCTTCTCCCAAATCCTTCATATCAAAACGCTGGGATAACCAATCTTTGACAGAAGTCAACATACCAACACAATTCCCTATAAGCAGAATATCATCCACATATAGTACCAGAAAAACAACTTTATTACCATTCCATTTCTTATACACACAAGACTCATCATGACACTGATCGAAACCAAAAGTTTTGATCGACTGGTCAAAACAAGTGTTCCATGACCTAGATGCTTGTTTAAGCCCATATATGGACTTATTCAATTTGCATAGCAAATTTTCTTGTCCACTTGTTATGAAACCCTCTGGTTGCTTCATATAGATGCATTCATCAAGACTCCCATTTAGGAAAGCTGTCTTGACATCCATTTGCCAAATCTCATAATCAAAATGAGCAGCAATGGATAGAAGAGTTCTAATAGACTTTAGCATGACAACTGGCGAAAAAGTTTCCTCATAATCGATCCCTTCTTTTTGAGTAAACCCTTTTGCAACAAGCCTTGCCTTATAAGTTTGCACTTTACCGTCTATACCCCTCTTTTTCTTATAGATCCACTTGCATCCAATGGGTTTAACCCCTTTGGGTGGTTCTACAAGTTCCCAGACTTGATTAGAGTACATAGACTCCATCTCAGATTTCATAGCTACAAGCCACTTATCAGCATCTTTATCTTGTAGTGCTTCATCGTAACATGCTGGTTCGATATTCACTTCTTCAGGGATTCTGTCAAATGCTTCTCCCAAAAGTGTATATCGAATCGGCGGTCGTCTAATTCTCCCACTACGACGAAGTACTACATTTTGTGCAATCTCACCTTGATCTTGCTGTGGCTGTAAGGCCAGCAAGTCAATGACTGGTGGTACTACATCCTGGTCATGTTCTAGAGTGTCAACATGTCCTTCATCACCCACAGGCAATGAAATGTCAATAGCTCCAACATGTTCTTGCTCATGTAAAGTTGGATCAACATCTGCAATTTCAGTTCCAACATAACTCCCACTACTTTCGGGCTGTAGTGAAATGTTGGGTGCTGAATGTTCATGCAGAGGTCGATCTACTGGTCCACTAACATGTCTCCCACTACGTTGAGGTAATGGAATGTCAGCTCCGACCATGGATGGATCAGGTTGGTTTTTAAATGGAAAAGTTCTAGTTGGTATATTCTCTCCTCTCAATTCATACAAGGCTAACTGACTTTTGGGAATATGGTTTCTAATATAGTCTTCCTCAAGATAATGTGCATTAGTGCTAACAATGACCTTTTTATCTTGAGAACTATAAAATAGACCACCTTTCGTTCCTCTAGGATATCCAATAAAGAAGCATAAGTCTGTTTTTGAATCCAATTTATCTGCTTTCCCTTTCAGCACATGGGCTGGGCAACCCCACATCCGAACATGTCTTAGACTAGGCTTTCGCCCAGTCCACAGTTCTGTAGGAGTTTTAGGTACTGACTTAGATGGAACCAAATTCAAAATATATGCTGCTGTTTCTATTGCATATCCCCAAAACGAAATAGGCAAATCTGAATAACTCATCATTGATCTAACCATTTCCATAAGTGTCCTATTTCTCCTTTCTGCTACACCATTCTGTTGTGGCATACCAGGTGCAGACAACTGTGAGGTAATTCCTTGTTCTGTTAAATAAGCAATGAATTCCCTAGAGAGGTATTCGCCACCACGGTCAGACCGCAATGACTTGATATATTTTCCATGTTGTTTCTCCGTTACTGCCTTGAATTCTTTGAATTTCTCAAAGCATTCAGACTTACGGCGCAACAGGTAAATATACCCATATCTTGAGTAATCATCTGTGAAAGTCACAAAATACTCAAAACCACCCCTAGCTTGGACACTCATTGGACCACACAAATCAGAATGAATCAATTCAAGCACATCACTAGTTCTATTACCCTTTATAGAAAAAGGCCTCTTAGTCATTTTACCTTCTAAACAAGATTCACAGGTTGGTAGTGCCTCTACTTTCAATGAACTCAATGGTCCATCCTTGACCAACCTAGAAATCCTATCTAAATTAATATGACCAAGCCTTAAATGCCACAAATAGGTATGACTAAAATCAATAGGACGTTTTCTTTTCAATGAAACAATGACATCAAAGTTATTAATTTCAGAATTAGGAATTTGCAGTTTAGGTGAAACTTTGAGAATAAAAAGATCATCAATCATTGAGCCAGAACATATCATTTGTTTTCGAAATTTAATAACGACTGAATCATCATAAAATTCATTGAAACAAACCGAATATCCATTCTTGCTCAAACTAGAAACAGAAATCAAATTCCTTCTAATAGAAGGTACATATAAAACATCCTTCAAAACCAATGTTCTTTTATTCTCAAAATTCAAAGAAACATTTCCTATAGCTAGAACTGCAACTTCTGTGCCATCTCCCAGAAAAATGCTTACATCTCCTTCACTTAGCTGACGAGTTACCTGAAACCCCTGCAATGAATTGCAGACATGATTAGTGGCTCCAGAATCTACACACCATTGGAGTGTAGTCAACACCGCTAAACAAGTTTCAACTATCAGCATATAGAAAAAAGA
Source organism: Manihot esculenta (assembly GCF_001659605.2). Classification (NCBI taxonomy): domain Eukaryota; kingdom Viridiplantae; phylum Streptophyta; class Magnoliopsida; order Malpighiales; family Euphorbiaceae; genus Manihot; species Manihot esculenta. Next base: position 8,900,522 of record NC_035169.2, on the reverse strand, counting down.
TATACCTTGCTTCTTCTTGGCTAACCAAGTTGGACATTGTGCCTTCCAGTGACCAGGTTGCTTGCAGTGAAAACACTTGCCCTTAGGCTTTTTCACAGCACCATTTGCATTGGGCTTAGCCTTGTGAACATTTTTCTTCTTCTTACCCTTTTTCTGGGCAGAAGAAGAACCTCGCTCAGCATTAAGCACAACAGGTTGAGCTCCTTGCTTAATGATAGTCTCAGCAGCTACCAGCTCATTCAGCAATTTAGACAGAGTAAAATCCATCTTATTCATGTTATAGTTCAGACGAAACTGCTGAAAACTGGCGGGCAGTGTGTTCAAGACCATTTCTATCTGTGTAGTCTGGTCAACCACAGCACCTAGAACCTCCATGTCATTCAGAAGACTCATCATCTTCAAGACATGAGTTCTAACAGGGGTTCCCTCTTCCATTTTGGAAGTAAGAATCTCCCTCAGTGCATTTTGCTTGGCCGCACTAGTTTGGTCTCCAAACATCTCCTTGAGATTTGCTAGCATATCATAAGCTGTGTCCATCTTCTGATGCTGATGCTGCAAAACATTTGACATAGAAGCCAAAATGTAACATCGCGCCATCTCATCAGCTTTAACCCATTTCTGGTAAGCCTTGGTGTCCTCCTCAGAGGCACCCTCACCGGGTTTTTCAGGACACTCTTCATTTAGCACAAACTTGTACTCCTCAGCAGTAAGTAAAATGTCCAAATTTCTTTTCCAGTCAACATAGTTTGAACCCTCAAGTTTGTTTTGGGTAAGGATGTTGGCAAGGGGACTGAATGATGCCATTTCTATTGTAAGATTATGCATTAAACAACAAAAAAAAAAAACAGCATATCAATAATAAAAAAAAATGAATTTAAACCAAAAATTGCACATTGACAACAATGATATCAAAATTCACATATGCATATCTAAACATTCATGAATAGTAACCTCGATGGGAGAATTCAACCAAACACATGTTATGCATATTATAATAAGATAAGACCAGCACATACTACTCGATGGGAGATAACATGCTTCTTAAATAAAAATTAATATGTGGGAAAAAATTATATCTAATTCATGTCCCCAATTAATTTATTCAGATGGAGAATTAAATTAATATAGACAAATTAGACTAGCTCAGTTATTATATTAAAACATGACATCTTCCGATGGGGAAGAAATGCAAATAATCACAACTAAAAAGTAATAATTAACACCCACAAATTAATTTTAATATAATTAAAACTTTAATTAAAAAAAAATTTAATTAAAATTCATTATAAAGTAAATTTTGCAAAAATAATAAAAATAATGGGACCATTTTGCAAATAAAATTACACATTTTGGACTTCAAAGTGAATAAAAATATATATGGGTCTTTTAAAAAATTTATAAAAATAAGAGCACCAAAACAGAAATTCGGCAGGCAGCAGCTTCTTCTTCACGAAGAAACCCTAGCCGCCGCCGCCACTTCCCTTCAAACTCCATGGCCGCCGTCTGAAGAGCTTCAACCGCGCCGGACCAGGACTCAAGCGGCTTTGCGACCACCGCCCATCCACTCCAGCACCTAGAAGCTCGCCAGCGATCCAAGCCAGAAAACCGATTGGTATTCTTTGCTGCCGTTTTCAAGTTCCGGACGTCAAACCAGTCTACCGGCGACGAGCTAGCGAAGGTTTGAGGCCTTACGCACCGCCTGCCGACGACGAGACTCCGGTTTCACGCCAACTCACCTTCTGTTTTCCTTTTTTTTTTATTTAATATTTAATCACAACAATTCGTTTTTCCAGATTTTTAATCAAAAACGATTTAAATTAAAACCAGTATATAAAACAACAACAATCATGTTTCAATCGCCAGAAAACATCAAACGAACAACATGATATTAATGGCAAAATGAATTTAGCCACCCTGTATGGTTTCGAAAGGCTCTGATACCAATTGATGGGAGCGGGTATTAAGCGGAAACAACCCAGATCCGAAACACATATCAAGGGAAACTAAAAACATAAATATTAACTGACCTCTTGAAGCGCAGAATCGCTCACCGGTCTTTGTTCCTAAGATCTTGGAGTCACCCACGATCTTCTGCAGTAACCCTAGCTATCTCTCTAGAAAGTTTTTCTGAGTGGGCAGAAAAGAATAACGCCAGCGTCTTTTCAACTTAGGGTTTTTCTTATTTATATTCTTCAAAACGTATTTTCCATAGGAAAATAACATTTAATATAAATAAATAAATAATAAATTATTTTATTAAAATAATTATCAATTACTTAAATAAAATAATCCATTTATTATTTAAATAAAAACTCTATTATTCCAAACAACTAGGGTACTACAGGGACCGCAGGAATAAAATAAATTAGGCCACTAATTACAATAAGAACCTATGTAGGACCAACATATTCTTATTATAATTAATCAAGAATCATACCACTAAAAATTCATGATTGAACTCCTTATTTATTTTACAATTCCACAACATAATAATATTATGTTCTCCATGTTAAGATTACTGATGCTGTTATTTAAATAACTCACTGACAATTTATTTAAATAACAATACAACTTTAAGATTGTCGCTCAACTTATTTCATGTGTCGGATTCAAAATCCACCTGCAGGGTTTACACAATGAAACCTTATAAGCATACTTAAAGTGCATCATCAATCTCTAAATCGAGACATGGATTCCATCATTAATTAATATTTCACAAACACAAATTATCTTTGCCCAATCCACCGAGAATATTATTCCAATAATGAAACTCACCCTTTAATGAATCAAAGCACAAGATAACAAATGCTTGCTCATATTAAATTAAATCAAGATTAAGAACATAAACTATATTTCTAATGTCCTAGAGAATATGTTTAATAGCCAGTATAAACATTCATTCTCTATTTGGTCCAATTAGATACATACAAAATGTACTAATCACAATTATTGATCATATGCTGAAAACCAATTTATTTAATGCAAAAATCTAATTAAATACATAGATATAATTGTCAATAGAAAAACATAAAAAACTATACTATTACATTTGCATGGTTAATAGTATATCTCTATCAAAGACGACGAGGTTCAGGTCTTACAATCCTCCAGAGGGCCACCGGTTCAGTCGGCGGACGACGACGAGGATGACGATGAAGATGACGATGGTGAAGGCGGAGACGACGATGACGATGGTGAAGGCGGAGATGACGATGACGATGACGACGACGACGAGGAGGAAAACGATGACGAGGATGAAGACGGTGAAGAAGAGGTAATATATGTCCAAATTTATATAATTTTCTGCATATACTTCATTTCTCTCATCTGGGACTGGGTTGCGTTCTCTGTTGGTGCCGGAGATATGGGTCCCACTTCATCGTCCGGTGTCAGTAACATGCAAGATCTCAGATGTTATAGCGCCTCCTATGCATCCTCCGTCTACCCAACACAATCCCAAGCCCAAACCCAGGTCGGCAACAATGATGTTCGGTTCAAAAAGGGCAAGTCTGCAAGTGGGTCTGTTTCTAAGAGCTGGAGTTTCAATGATCCGGAGCTGCAACGAAAGAAGCGAGTCGCTAGCTATAAGGTTTACAGTGTAGAAGGGAAAGTTAAAGGCTCTTTCAGAAAGAGTTTCAGGTGGCTCAAGGACAGGTGAACACTTCTCTCATCTGGGACTGGGTTGCGAGGAGTTTCTCTCATCTGCGACTTCTGGCCATGGTTTTTAATAGAATATTTATTAAATTATTTTGTTGAAATTAGAAATAAAAAATTTAAAAAAAAAATACAGATTTCGGTTTGAATCGAACCGAACCGATTTTTATCGGTTCGATTCGGTTCGGTTATACCTTCATAATCGGTTTTTTCAGTTTTATAAATTTTAACAAATCGGTTTTCGGTTCGGTTCGGAACCGAACCGACCGATTGCACAATCCTACATATATATTAGTAATTTTAATTTTTAAAGAAAGATACTTCTGATTAGGAAACAAATTAAAATTATTAATATTATTAATTATATGTCAATTGCATAATTAATTAATAAACCATATGCATGTGATATGTTCCCTATATATTATCCATTCTATTATCATATGAACTCAATTTCATCAAGCCAGTGAGGCTGGAAGGGAACACTTGATAGAGAATCAAATCATTAGCGTTTCAAAGTAGCATGGTGAAGCAAATATTGGTTAGGTGGCTGCAAAAATCGTACTTTCCATCCTATTTTTCAAGGGCAGTGATTTAAATTTCAAACTGAAAGATTCCGTTAGTATTTCAGTAGATAAAGGAAAGACATTACTAATCTCGAAACTCCTGGATTTTCCTGAAGGCATTCATAAATCTCGCATACAATTGATCTTGATTTCTTAAAATTCAACTGATTCTTGTTGATTGGTTCTGCTTTACGACTCTGCTTAGTTTTCACTAATTTGAAGAAGATGTGCAGGGACACAATTTTTGGAGTATAGATTATAAAGAAACTTCAAAAATTATAGTTCATTAATATTGCTTTTTACTATTAAAATCAAATATTTATATTTGCATAGTGGATAGTTATTGCATGTAACATCAATTTAAATAAATATTATTTAAAATGACACCAATAAGATCTGGAGATTTAAATTGGAGCATGCATGGCAGGAATACGTGCAAGAAAATCAAGGAATAAGGAATTTTGCAGAGATATTTAAAAAATTAATATTAATTATCGACATCTTTCCAACCCAGCGAATTGTTTTCAGTTGTCTTTATGAGGCAACAGGCGAGCAGGACACTTTACGTTTCATTAGGTTGATTATTACAAGAAAATTTACACTCATATGTATATTTACAAACCCTGATTCCTTTTGTTTTAAAGCAATGGGAAAAAAGTTGAAAACTCTTCATACACCAAAAAAAGAAAATTGAAAAAGGAAAACAAAATTAAAACAAGAGATAACTGTATTACCGCGCTCGGGAGAAAACCGTTATTTCGCCGTTGCCACGTCATCCCAACACACAAGCGGGCCCTCCATATTTCCAATCACGAAGTGAAGGAAATTTTCTCTTCTCTTGACTGGCCCCCACCATTGTCCCCGCCACACGAAATAGTTCGTTAACCATTCAGATCACGCCGTGTCGAGCCATGAATTCGATTTCCTACCAGAGGCAAACCGCTTCATTCCGCCCAAACCAATCGGTTCAGCACCCACCGCCCGTTCAAAGTCATCATTTCCCACGCTGTTTCTTGGCAGTGCATCTCTCTCGCTAACCGGTAGTCGTTCCCTGATATCGATCGTCTTCACCGTCGAGCTCTTTTTTAACTGAGATCCCCTTTGTGATGCATCATTTTCTCTCTTCGTCGTGCGGTTACCGCTAGCACTGAAGATGGCCAGAAAACTGGCAAACAATCCTCTTATTTGTTTGCTTTCCGCTTTTTCCTTTTTGCTATCAGTTTCATTAGATCGTTGTTTATTCCTTAATCTGCGGTTTTTATCTTTCTTTGATCTCACTCTTCCCATACATGAGACTTTGGGAGAAGACGGCTCAATCACCGATGAATCTGATTTACAAGTGGAAGCAGATCGTTTGTGAAATAGGCGCGTGTTTCTCGGTTTATCGTGGCGCCTTCCATCAACAAATCGAGACTTATGTGGCATTGGCAAACCAATAATTGAGGCTTTGGATTTTAAGTTGGAGTATCTCTGAGAATTCGACTGATTGGTGTTTGGATTAACATTAGGATTCAAGTTGGTTGAATGAGAGCTTCCTTTGGTGGAATCCTTGCGCTCAATGAAAGCATTGCGATCAAACCAATCAAGTTCGGCATCCTTGGAGAGACAGAAAGATTCAGGCGGGAAATCAGGAGGAATTTCTTGTGGATCAATCTCAGATTCTTGATGCTGGCGGAGTTGATTGTCGGTAGTGACGGTGGTGGTGGAGGTAGTTGCTACGGTCTCACAACCGATTTTGCGGTCGCAAGAGACGTCGGCGCAGGCTGAAACTAAGGTTTTGATATCCACTTGTGGCATCGTGTGCGGTATTGGAGTTTGGACTCCAAGTTCCAACTTGTTGACTCCTGCCCCGTGCCTGCGGTGGTTTTGGTTTTGGGACTACTGAGTCTCTCCTTCCTCTACTTATATGCAAAAAGAGAACGTAGCAGTGGATTTTTATTTATTGATGTGTCTATAATAAGCTTAATTTTACATATTTATATGATTTATTTCTTAATTAATTTTATTTAAAATTTTGATATATGATTACTTAATTTCGTTCTTATGTATAATAGTGAATTTATATTAAAGTATTCTCTATTTTTATTTATTTAATTTTTAAAATTATTATGAAAACAAATAAAATTATTTTTTTATTAAAAAATTATTAAATTTAAATCAAAATAATAATAATTTTGATAAAACTCATTTACAATCAATATGAAATTTGAAAGATTCTAGGGCAACAAAACTACTGTTGCTTGTTTGGCAGTTGGCAGCGAACGCCAACTTCTTTTGCTAGCATTTATTTAGTTATTAAAGTATTGATTAGAAGAAAAAAATATTATTCTCGTTTGTTTTTTCTTGTTAAGAGCTGCAGCTGTAATTGTTTTTGTAATTGCGGGGCTCATAAGTCTGCCTTGTTCGGCGCTTTAGCTACTGTTAACAGCTTTAGTTATCGATAGTTATTTTAATAACAATTAATTAAAAATTAAAATAAATAATTAATATTCTAATTAATAATATTAATAATCGATAATTATTATGAAAATAATTAGTTAAAAATTATAAAAAATAATATTTTATAATCTCTTCTTTAATTTTCTTAATATCAATGTATTAACAGTGTCAACATGTTAAATATTATTTTTAAAATTATTACTCAATAAAATTTAAATACCGATCAAAATACGAAATTTTTACTTTGAAAACTATTACCCAACAAATCCATAACCTTAACTATTCCTTTATTATAATAATGAATTGATAAATAACAACATATATTGAGTTAATATCTTCAAAAACAAATGGATGGACTTGTTCTTATGACTACCAAACTTTGTATACTCAAACTATGCCGAAAATCCAAAACTTAGCTTGAACATATTCAACAGGACTTAAACCTATATGTAAGAGATTTAATCCAATTGTCTTGATAGACTCATAAGGCAACAGATTCGGGACATTCGGAATCGTGTTTATATAGCGCCGAATGAAATTAGATAGGATGCAATATATCCATATGTACGGTTCAGCGTGATAATAATGAAAAGTACGAGAGCACGATAATAATTATATATCATTGGATAATAAAAAAATAAAAATAAAAAAACAATAAAGAAATAACTCAAACTAAACTTACTAAAATATACTTTAAATCTAACTTTTACTGGATCTCAGAATATCACGTCTCATCCTTAAAAATCTAATGGTAAATATGATTTCTATTTAAATAATATATGAACCTTTTATGTTTAAAAATTCAAGTAAATTCAAGTTTATTTAAATTGTGTAATTTTTTTTTAAATGGGAATTGGGGATTGGGAGAGTAAAATTCGAGATCTCTCAAATTTACTTAGATATATTTACCACTAAACTAGATCTGTGAGTGCTAAATTTGTAACTCATGAGTAGTTAAGTTTAAAAATTCATTTAATTATGAATAACTTATCATTCATTAATTTTTGAAACTCTAATTAAATTAATGAGAAATATAAGGTTGTAAAAGAAGATATGAGAAATATATGGTTGCTGAACTGGCTTAAATAATATAAATTATATACAAATAAAATGTTTTTATGTAAACATTATTAACCAATCATCTTACAGTAAAGTTTTTTTAATTTTAAAAATGTAATTAAGAGTTATTAATAAATAATATTCTAATTATGTTGAATTTTATTGAGATGTAATCTTGATTTCTTACCTAACCAATTAAGCTTTTATAATTCATAGTTTGGATTCAATAGCCAGTTTGAGGTGGCAGGTATTTTAGCAATTTTTAGTTAGAGAGAATCAATTAGCTAGCAATGACCAAATAGCCGTATTAGAAATACTACATATGAATCTCTTTTTTTTTTAATTAAAAATTTTAAATTTAAATTTTTAACGTAAAGTATTTTTAAAATTTAGAAAAATCGTTATCTCTTATTTTAAATTTGAATTAATTAAATTAATAAATTTTAAATATTATAAAATATATAATAAAAATATTATCTAATTAACGGTCTTAATTTTATTTTTTAAAAATATAAATCTACTTACTTCCATTTCATTGAATGATTTTTTTCTTTATTTATTTTGGAGGAGTCATCCGTTCATGTATTTTGTTTAGGGATGGCAATGGATCGGATATTTTTAGATACCCGATCCGACCGAACTCTAATAGAATGAATTTAGATAGTTATAATTGAATTTGGAATGAGTTTGAATTTTAAAAATAATACCGTTATGGATTCAGATCGAATTCAGTTTCATGTACAGGGTATCCACTATCCGAACCTATTTATATAAATAATTAATTTAATATAAAAAAGATATTTTATAATAATATTTATAAAAAATTTTTATATATTTTTATTTAAAATTTTAAATTTAAATATCCTTTAGAAATATTAAATTTTTTAACTGAAAATTATTAATGAAAAATATTTTTTATATAAATTATTAATTAAAATATATAAAATTAAGCGGGTTTGAATTTTATTCGGATAATAATAATTAAATTTAAGACGGATTCGGATAGTTTAAATTAATTTTTAATCGGATTCAGAATGGATTCAAATATTACTAATATAAATCGAATTCGAATTCGGGTAGTTCAATTTTCGCGTTCACCCTAACCATTTATATCCCTAACTTTGTTGACTAATTCTAATTGGCAATCAATGACAAGAATCTTGAATAGACTAAGATTTGAATTCAATTAAAATTTCAAATTTTAAATTTTATAAATTAATCGATTTATCATTTTTTTCTTTTTGTACGAAAGAGGGTGCAATATCAGCAAAATAAAAACCATGCATCAACCATGTCAGTTGAGATTTATTGGTGATTTTGATAGTTTCATGTTAGTTATTTTAAACAAAGAGAGCAGAGATTTAATCAATAAGCAAAGTAAAATGATTGATATTAATTATTAATTATGTGGAAATTGCATAATTAATTAACAAACCATATGCATGTGATGTGTCCTTATGTATGCATTCCATTATTATGTGAACTCAATATGTCATCAAGCTTGGGCAATGAGTAATGTCGTGGAATACCTTCATCATGCATTTACTATTTGGATTTTATGGGAAACTAACTCTCAATTTTAAAAATATATTAATTATTTTTTTATTAATTTTAATTATTAAATATTATAAAAAGATATAAAATATTTTTAATATAAAATAATTAATTAATAGATATTTTATAAGAATGAGAAATTAACTAATAATTTTTTTTTAAATTATAAAAATTAAATAATAAAATATTTGACAGTTAAAATTAAAAAAAAATTAATTAATAAATTATTTAAAATATTAAGAATATTTTAATGTATTTTTTTAAATTGAAGTACTAATTAATAAATTTTTTATTTTATGAAAATTAAATAATAAATTTTTTATAAAATAATTATAAATATAAAACTAATTAAACCCATATATTTCCATTTCAAAAAAAAAAACATATATTTATTAAGTAATAAATTTAATTTTGTTCTATTAATTAAGTTTTTATATGTTTACGTCAGAATTAAATAAATTCTCACATAATATAATGTATTATTTATATAATAAATTTTAGCTTTTATAATTTTAAAAGTTATTTATTATTTTGATAAATTTTTTTAATTTTATATTAATTAAAAAATTAAATTTTTAATATTTTAAATTAAAAGATATATTTTATTATTAAAAATAATATTATATTATACCAGTAATTATTTTATTCTTTTACTTTTATTTCTCCCATTCAAAGTATGATAATGGTGATTATTGCCCATGACGCAACATAGCTTAATTTTATACAAAAATGGCCGATTGTTTTTTTTTTTTAAATTTACTTATATATAAATATTTAATTAATAATTATTCAACCCATTTTATATGAAAATAAATTTATAATAATTACTATATTAATTAAATAATTATATATTTAATTTTAACAATATAACCGTGAAAAAAATTATCTGAAATCGGTCTATCAAATAAAATTATTTTTTAATTACAAATAAGTGATTTTTTTATTTAAAAAAATAGATGGAATTCATTTCGGTATTTATTGTTCCATCTAAAATTCCTCAGGTGAAATATGAAATTAAGCAAGAGAGTGAGGCCAATGGTAAGTAATAACTGAAATTGACGAGGGCTTTCAGACAAAACGCCAAATATATTCGAAAAATTCGACCGTTGGGGCCGTTGCGGACAGGGAAAGGGTAACGGTTTAATTAAACAGAAAATCCAATGAAAAATTATACTCTGCCCCAGTCCCCAATCGGCCACCTCCACGACTCCCTTGAAGACCACCAGTGGCAGAGGAAAAAAACAGAGCAAACCCTGCAAAACTCAGTCGATCAATGGGCTGTGTTTCTTCCAAACCCTTTAGGAAACAACTCCATCGAGATATCATCATCGACAATGACGGCGGAGCTTCTGTTAATCATGTCGTTTCTCTCACTTCCACAACCTACGGTGCTCTCAAACTTGACATCAATGAGAAACGGCAGCAACAACAAGAACATGAACAAGAACCCATCAAGGAGATAGTGGCGGAGAGTAAGAAACTTCAGCAGAGATCACCTCCTCGAGAAGAACCAGAGATTATTAATGCTTGGGAGCTCATGAAGGACCTTGAAGATGGAGGGTTACCCATTTCAAACCATCCCAAAAAAAGCCCCAAGATGAGAGCTTTGCGTCGTGAAATTGCAGATATGGATGCTAGGAGTCCTTTAAAGTTCATGAATCAGATTGGATCTCCAAGGAAAGCCAAGACATTTGGTGGGAAAGAAAATAAAGTAAAGAAAGTATCAGAGTTTAGCCCAAGAGCAGTTTTAAAAGCCAAAAATTCTTCAGGCAAATCAAGCAAGGCAATGCTAAGATTGAGTTATCCAGTGAAAAGTTCTCCAATCTGGACTAAAACAGAGAATGCTGAGAGCTTTAGTCCCTTATTTGATCCAGAGCTTGTCGAATTATACGAAAGAGAGCTATCTGAAGAGGAAGGCAAAATTAAGAAGATCATTTCAACAACACCCAGGCCTCAAAAATCAAAGAATGCACGAGAATTAGAGTCTATTCTCCATTCATTCGAACAAAAATGCCCAACAGGTGGTGAAAATGAGGTTGTGATCTACACGACTACGCTGCGAGGAATCAGAAAAACCTTCGAGGAATGTAATACAGTGAGGTCGATTATTGAGTCGTACCATATTCATATGCTTGAGAGAGATGTTTCAATGGACTCAGGCTTCAAGGAGGAGATAAGAGAGCTAATGGGTACAAAAGAAGTGAAACTTCCACTAGTTTTTGTTAAAGGGAGATTCATTGGGGGTGCTGATCAAGTGGTGAAGTTGGAGGAAGAAGGGAAATTGGAGATTTTGTTTGATGGGGTTCCGAGAGGGCTCGCCAGCGATTGCCATGGCTGTGCAGGGTTGAGGTTTATGATGTGTGTGAAGTGTAATGGAAGCTGCAAGGTGTTGGATGAGAAGCATAAGAAAATGGTAAAATGTGGTGAGTGCAATGAAAATGGGTTGAGACATTGCCCAATTTGCTGCTAATTTTCTGATTTTAACTTCTGGGATTGTATTGAGATTGTGGAATTTTTTATTGGTTTGGTTATTGTATGAAGAATGATTCTTTATATGCTTTGATTCCTCCGAGAGGAATGAACAGAAAATGATTTGTTATTTTTTTTTCCACTGTTCATTAGGGAAGTGAGAGTTCTAAAGTGGGCTTTAGGCCTCTCTCATATATTCTCTTGCCAAGATATATCAATGTAATTTATACATTTTTTTTCCAGCCATTAATTAAAAATTGTACTTCATCTCAAGGTGCAGGCCAGGTTGAGGATAATGGCAGGCCCATTTGATTTTCTTTTTCTTTTTCTTTTTTGACATTTTTTATTATAGATGTGTAGTTTGATAAATAAAAAATACTATTTTGATCCTTGATCTTTTTTTAAAATACATTAATGTACCATTTAATTTGAAATTTTGATTAATTTTTAATAAGTTGTGATATTCTATATCCAAAAAATAGGATTTCGGGTGTGGACCCCTCTAAAGAGGTTTCTTTTCTTTTATCCTTTTTTTTCTTTTATCCTTTTTTTTCTTTTGTTGCCAGTGACGTTACTCTCATTCGCAGTCTCTCTACTACAGTTTCATAATCTCTCTACTACAGTTTCATCTATCTCTGCCATTTAAATCCATACCTACGGATGTGTTAGATCCCTTTTCACGCCACACGGTCATTTAATTCTTCATGCGCATACACTGATAGAACTGCGAAATGATTATACCTGCTATTCTTCTTCCTCACTATCACCGGGCTGGGCTGGATTATTGTACCTGCTATTCTTCTTTTTCATGTCACCGGACTGGATTATTTCCTGTTGAATCTAACTCGTAGTCGATTCGACTTGCCTCGTATATTTGGGTCAAGGTTTAAAATTCTGGATGGATCAAGACTTGAAATGCTAAATAGGTCAGCTAAGGGATTTCGTGTATCTAATTTAAATTAAGGTTTAAATTGCTGAATGAATCAGTTAAGAACGTTCATGAATTTTAAGACAGCGCTATTTTTTTGAATTTGACCTTATTCAGAGTATATAACATCCGGCGATCATCAAATTGCATAGCTGATTCAACAAACATATCTTGTTTGCAAGTATTACATCTAAAATTGATCTTAAAATATATGATAAAGTTTCAATTTTATAGATTAATGATGATGAAGTTTAACTTTGGAATTTGGATTAATGATGCTAAATCTTAAAATTATTAAGATAAGTTCTATTTATTTTTAAATATTTAATTTATGATAAATCAAATTCAAATAAATATTTTTATATTTTTAAATTAATAATTAGTATTTTGATAGAATCAAAACACAACGATAATACATACACGTGCAGCTTCTATTTTTCTTACTTCTACATTGCGATGTTGATAGCGTCGGCTGCTTCTCTCGTCTCTCTCCATTTTCTTTTCTGCGTTGCAGTGAATTGAATTGCTTCGCTTCGTACTCAAAAATGTCTGGGAGGAAGAGAAGAAAGTTGAATTCGTAAGTGGTTTTCTTGCTGATGTTAACTTCTGTGTGAGGTTTTTTATTCGTAAGTGGTTTTCTTGCTGCTGTTAGGGTTTTGTGAATTTTTTTTACGGGTTTGACAGATTTTATTTTTGGATTTTAGTATGATTCGACGCATTCTTTTTGGATTTAAATTCGTAATGAAATCTGAATTATGGGAAATTAGGGTAGAAAACATTTTAATGAGTGTAATCAAATAGGTTTATGTGCGAAATGCAAGTAATGCTTTGGATTTCAATGAGGGAGTTGAAAATTAGCTGATGAATTTGGCATTTTAAACATTTGGATCCTTTGATTTTCCATGGGTTTTGCTCGAATTTGCTTTATGTGTCATATTATTGTTGTTTTGTTGTTGTTTTTGGCGATTATGAACTATTGGTTTAATGAGAGATTGAGAGTTATGAATTTCAACATGTTGGTAATCAATGATAACTGTGATTTTCTGTGTAGGGAGTGCATAAGAATTTATATCTCAACCTGTCTATGATTTTGTTTTTTTTCATAGTATATTTGCTTATTTTAACTTTAAGAGCATGGATTTGGTGATTAAAGTGGATCGCCTGGAAAGCATGCTGAGCTTGCATGACAAATCCAAATGACCAGAGTTTATAACTTCATATTGTTATGCATTTGTTTGGCAATTAATACTGTGCAAGGAATATTTATATCTGAGGTTTTTCCCATTATTGTTGGCATTGACTTTTATCATATGCTAGGTTCCAGATTTAATCTGGAAACTACTTATTTATTTATGTACGGTTGGTTTGACTTTGTTGACTATAGGTTGGCTGTGGCAGCCATGGATAGTAAAAGGGTGACAACCAAGAATATGAAAGAGAAAATGGAATCACAAACTTGGTCTGACCTCCCTACAGAACTTCTGGAACTGATCTTTTGCCATGTAACTCTAGAAGATAACATTTGTGCCTCTGTTGTTTGCAAGAGCTGGCATGCAGCTGCCATTTCTGTCAGAGTGGTAAACCAATCACCCTGGCTTATGTATTTTCCTAAAAATGGGAATTTGTATGAGTTCTATGACCCAGCACAACGCAAGACCCATTCCCTTGAGTTACCAGAATTGCATGGGTCAAGAGTTTGTTACACTAAAGATGGTTGGTTGTTGTTATACAGACCCAGAACCCATGATGTTTTCTTCTTTAATCCCTTTACTAAGGAAGTGATTGAACTGCCAAGTTTTGAATTGACTTATCAGGTAGTTGCTTTCTCTTCTCCTCCAACATCTACCAGCTGCAGTGTTTTAACAGTTAAGCACATCAGTCCCACAGTTGTTGCTATCAGCACTTGCCATCCAGGGGCGACCGAATGGGTTACTGCTAATTACCAAAATCGCTTGCCTTTTGTTAGTAGTATTTGGAACAAGGTTGTTTTCTGCAGTGGACTTTTTTACTGTCTAAGTCTCACAGGCTGGCTAGGTGTTTTCAACCCAGTGGAACTTACTTGGAATGTTCTTATCGTGCCTCCACCTAGGTGCCCTGACAATTTTTTTGCTAAAAATTGGTGGAAAGGAAAATTTATGTCTGAGCATAATGGAGACATTTTAGTTATTTATACATGTTTTAGTGAAAACCCAATTATATTTAAGTTGAATCAGTCGAATATGATGTGGGAAGAGATGAAGACCCTTGATGGTGTGACATTGTTTGCCAGTTTCTTATCATCTCATTCAGGAACTAACCTCCCTGGATTAATGAGAAACAGTATCTATTTTTCTAAAGTCCGTTTGTTTGGAAAACGTTGCATATCATACTCTCTTGATGACTCTAGATACTATCCTGGCAAGCAGTGTCATGACTGGGGAGAGCAAGCTCCTTTCGAGAGCATCTGGATTGAACCACCTCAAGGCCTCACAACCTTTATCTGACAAACACCAGAGTATGTTCAAGTGCATATGCTACTTTTATTATTTGTTTGTTTTATTTTATTTACTTTTTTGCACTGGACTGAATCCTGCTGTTGCTCACTGTATGCGCGCGGAATGATTTTGTTGTGCTTAAAGGACTTTACATAGAATACATCAAATGCTTTACCTTAAATTGTCTATCTGGTGTGAATGAAATACAAACTGTTCAAGTTTTAAACATATGCAAATTTTACGCTTTTTAGACAAAAAATAATACTTGTTTCTACAATACATATTTTTCCTAGAGATCCATATTTGTGGTGTGAGGAATTAGACTGAATTCTTATCATTCTGTAGCACTGAAAGCTTGGTGATCCCAACCTCCAGATTAGCATCTTGTTCCTCATACTATATATTAAGCGGGCAAAAAATTATTCAACCAAAAATTTTCTTGTGCTTAAAGCTCTAAACGGCTGTTTCAGTGAATCCAACATTATAAGAAGCCATTTCAGTAGGTCTAGTAATGATATTTATTTTTATTTTTCAAAGTATTGATTTAATTTTTCCACATGGTTGTCGGAGCAGGTATTGAGCACCCAATGGTTGCCTCTAACTGGAGCAAGTCATTAGTCAGGAGTATTTAAAGAAGCATTTGTGATGCAGCATGCGTACCTCAAGCCTTTAGAAAGATGATGAAATGTTCAGGGATGAAATTTATACCTTGAAGATAACAGTAATGCTGCTTAGACAAGGAGGATTTGAAATATAACATTCTTCTTGTATGATTTTTGCTATGCATTTATTTGCTCCAAATGCGTTTCAGATATAGACATAGATATATTGTCCACCGTAGATTCTCTTCCACTGTGTCTTCTGTGCTTCAGGGCAAGCGATATTAGCTTTTTAAACATTTCCATTACGTAGAAGACTGAAGATGTTTTTGCTTTTTGGTAAATTATATTATATTCTTTGAATTTTAGCATATTTAATATATTAATTTTTTTATTTTTAAAATCAAATACTTGCATCTTCAAATTTTAATTTCTTTAAAATTAAAGGTTTTTCATTAATTTTATTCATTAGTGGTACATAAAATGGTTCATTTATCCACAGTAAATTAATGATATTTTAATTCAAGTGAACCCTAGTCTCTTCTCCTGTGCTTAGTAACTAGAAGAAGAAAATTTGCCTAGGAGGTCCTTTAGCGCCACAACAGCATCATTTAAGGGGAGGTAATGGGACGCACATCAAAACTAGTCATGATGGCTTGATCGCTGCCACCTACCTCGCTCGTGTACTCTGTTGCTGTGTTGGAGCACCATCACCTCATCGGCAATTATGCTGTCACCGAAGAATTAATCCCTGGCCTCAAAGTTTTCCCGTTGGAGCTACCTGTAAAGCCTTCTTTTGTCCCTCTATTATCGAAGAATTAGAGTTGAAAAAGGTTTTTGAAGCCCAGGCTTCTCAAAGTTTTATTGCGTTTGAGGCTGGAGGCCTTCTGTGTTTCTTATGGGTCTTATTAATAATGTTCAAATTGAATGAAAATTCAAAACTTTGAGGCCAGGGATTAATTTTTCATTAATAATTTCGCTTGATTTGGTGATTGAGTAAGGCAATTTGGTGATTAAGGCAATGAAATTCAAGAGAATCATTTGATGATTTTTTTTTTTTTTGGGAAGAGCCAAGCTTATTCACCATCTCTTCCTTTCAACTGACTTAATTGCTCAACTCTTCACTCTTTTATCCAATTGTAAACCAGCAAGTGAAACCAACAAATGCTACCTTGAGCTGGCACCACAAAGCCATGGTGGTCTCTACTCTCTAGGTCACCTCTTCTTCTCCTTCTCTCATTGCTCCTCAGCTGGTTTGAATTTCTCCTTCATATATGAAGCAAAGGTTTGCTTTTAATTTATTCCAAATTTGTCTCTTTTTGCTAAAATTACCTTAAATATTATCAGCTATTTGATTGTATTGCAAATCGTATGTGGTTATAGCTTGTTCAGCTTGTGCCTTGTTTAGCTTCTCTTGTATTTGTAATATTTCTATCCTTTTACCGTTAACAAATTTCATAGATGAAAGTTTGAAACTCTAGATTTAAATATTTAATTTTAAAAATAAAATATCTGATCCATTAATTCTGTTAATATTCACGAATAAAAGTGTAAATTACATTTTTTTAATCAGTTAGATGATACGCACAAGTCCCTCTTGAAAGCATGATTTGGTTCGAATTCCTCAGGGGACTTGCCTAATCACTTTGAAAGTCTACCCAAGTTTGTTCTGTAGCAAAAGCGATCTTCTAGATTGAATACATCAGATTAGAAGTGGAAATTTGCGTAGTCGACCCTGTCATGGGATTAGATCTTTCTCTATAAACGTCACAGCTATTATCAAATATATTTATAGATCATTAGCCCTCTCAGAATTCCTCTTCAAACGGAATCAATAGGAACTGCATCTGAATTCATTGATTAAACTGCAAATGACAGACAGCCAAGACAAGGTAAGACTGAATTGGAAACCCAAATCCACGATAAGAATCAAAAGGAGACCATAGAGTCTAATATTTCTTGCAAAAGCAATCAAATAATTGTAAGCTCAAAAACACGATAAGGATTTAGATCCATGCGAAGAATTGGAATCAAAACTAACTTCAACCAATATTACAAAGTTAATTCTCAATCTCTCGTCACAAACAATCTATCAGTTAAACAAAAGTACAATTTAACCTACACAGAGTAATCGACAGACTGCTATCCAGCAAGCTCTGGCCTGAAGGCAAAATGGGTTGAGCTGTGCAATAGCCATCGCCTGTTAGCACATATTCCCCATAGCTCATTTGCGGTTTAACTTCATTTCAGTGCGCAGAACTCTTCATCGATCAGAATAAGTCTTTATTCAATAATTGAAGATGAAACCTTTTCCTTTTCCTCAGCACTTGCACTGAAAAGGCAATCACGTTAGTATGGGTTATACCGGCTGCGCCGGTTACTGTCATTGCTACGTCTTCCACCACTTGAGCTACCAGCACCACCACTACCTCTGCCGGCCCGGGGCTGTGGTAGAGGGTTTTGCGGTTGCATTCCAGGCTGTTGCCTGGGGCAAAAAATAATGACATCAAATTGTTTGCAATAATTAATCTCCAGAACAAGGGATTCAGACTATAAACGCAGGAAACAAGTAGATCTGCAAGCCAGCTCTGCTGACAGGTCTTGTCAAATAACTTCTTTCTTCCAATGTAGCAAGACTAATAACATATTTTTGCTCTCGACATAACAAAGTACTATTCAGTTTCAAAAAAAATGCATATGGAAATTAAATGGATAACAATTACAAGAAATGCCCCAAAAAAGGGGATAGATATCCTGAACTCTATAGGCATGTCAAGTAAGAGTGAAGAAAGATTGCTGAACAAACAGGAACTGGGAAAAAAAAGGATGATCACACAGCCAAATAGCAAGGAAAGATAAACAGATATATGATGCAAATCATCGTACTGAACCGGAACATTAAAAGAAAAATGCAAAAACACACATATGTGAAGTATGATTTGTCTGGAAAATTATAGGAAAATGGCACTTACAAGACATATCCAATCCTTCCATCAGGTAAAAGCATCGGCATCATTGCCATACCAGCAGGACTTGGTCCTCTACCATAGATCATTGGCTGCAGGATTTATCCATGCGCATCAGCAGCCAAAAGTTTTGTAAGAATTTCAGTATATGCAATAGAAATGTGCCAACAAGGAAAACAAACTAATCCTTCTAAAATGCATATCTAGACTGTAGTATGCTAGATGCAAAATATCTGAGAACTCTGAATTTTGTTAGGCTTTAGTACCAAGTAGTGATAGAAATAGGAATGACCTATCAATCGCTTTTCTCCATCTTTAAATACAAAAGCATTAAGCAGCACTATTTACATCCATAACTCTAGTGTTATCCCAACAATTAAAACAAAAAAAAGGAAAAAGGAAAAAGAAAAAAGGAAAAACTCAAATTTTTTTGTTGCCTACTCCCAGACCAACTAAAAAATGCATATGCACAAGAGAGAGAGAGAGAGAGAGAGAGAGAGAGAGAGAGACTCTTACTTGTGCAAAGCCAGCAGCACCATATCCTCCACCTAGAGCACCATAGGCACCCCCAACTAAACCATATCCAAGACGGGGTGGGAAGGTTGGATGCAAGATGGACTTCTGTGAATTTAGCCCTCCAGAAGACTTCTGATCTGCTTGAGGTTTAGCAAGGGAGCACTCCAAAACTTGGCCTGTCAAATAGAGAACAGCTTCAAATGAACCACGCTGGTTCATCAGCAATGTAGAAAAATGCAAAAGAAGAGAGAAAATTACCATCAATTTCATATTTCTCAGTGTTCTTCAATGCCTTCATGGCACTCGACCTCTCTGCAAAGTGCACAAAACCAAATCTGCTCCTTTCATGCCCTGCTTTTGCAGGAGGGAGAACCACTTTTGTGACTTTTCCATGATGTTCAAACAGCTGTCTCAAACGATCCTGAGTAATATCTTTTGGTAAGTTCTTCACATACACTGCCTTGACCTGTACCCAATGCAGGAAATATGACTATAAGAAGAAGAATAAGGAGGAGGGAGGGAGGCAATAATGCCACTATCCCAGCATTCAAACAACCATCCTGCATGGATGAAATCACCAGAGAGCACAGATCAATAAATGAAGGGGAAAGAACACTATTTCAATTCCAATGCATGGGCCACCATCAACACTATTGAGTTAGGGAAAGGTGCTTAATTCTTTTTCTTATGCAAGCCACGAGCAATCCCTTAGCATAGGCACAACAAAGCACAAAATGCACAAAGGGACATTCCATTGCCTAATACAAACAACACAAGCAAATCTAGGAACCAGATAACAGAAGGAATAATGGTATTTACAAGCAGAAAAATGAGTGGTTGGTATAGATACCAAGAAGGCAATATGAGCACAGTAGTATCATTCCAAGCACTTAGATTCATAGCACTTCCATGCAAGGATAGACCAAGCCAAGACAGTATTAGAAGATAAAGGAGAACAAGACAAAGACCTGAGAAGAAGCTGAGGATCCTGCATTTTTAGGGTCAGCCCAGCTCACTGTT
The DNA here is from genome assembly GCF_001659605.2 of Manihot esculenta. NCBI lineage: Eukaryota > Viridiplantae > Streptophyta > Magnoliopsida > Malpighiales > Euphorbiaceae > Manihot > Manihot esculenta. Next base: position 8,880,281 of record NC_035169.2, on the reverse strand, counting down.
GGAGCATTATCATCCAGTTTAAATTTTGGGCTTGACATCTTTTTCCTCGAGTACTCTGCACAAGCATGATTATAATACTCTATGAAAGCAAATCCACGATTTCGGCTGGAATTCTGTGGGTCCTATTACCATTAAGAAGTGAAATCAACAAGCCAAACAGTTCAAGTCACAGTTTACAAATCGCCATGATGATATTCAACTTGAAAGATTGTGCTATATATCCGTGAGTCTAGAAGTTTGAAGCACACAAACCTTTAATAATTCCACAGAGATTACTCCTGGCCCAATCTTCTTTACAACATTCTTCATATCTTCCTCTTCCCAGTTTCTTGGAACATTACCAATAAACAATCGATGATTTGCTTGAGATGTTGAACATCTTATATTTTTTCCCTAGGGAAAAAAAGCAGGTTAAAAGAATGGCAAACAACAGAACTTAAACTCAAGTATGTCCAATAAATTTTCAGAGAGGACTTCAAACAGAATGCAATAGTGGACGAAATTATGCATGACACAAGCAGCATTTCAACATAAAGCAGAAATAAAATCCATTGCTGACATTACAAATAGGAAGAGAAACTATTATTTGATACCTTAAGCTCAGTATGGTTCAGATCTTCAATAGCCTTGGAAGCTAACTCCTTTGATCTGAAGGTCACAAAAGCATACCCTTTGGCCTCACCTGTATCTTTGCCCTTCATTATCCTTACCTGTTCTCAGCATATACACTGAATCAGTCTGTCTGTATAAGAAATGAAGACAAGGCACTTGTAATGACAATATATCTTACTTCTGTGACTTCTCCTATAGATTCACAAAAGCCCCTGAGATCCTCTTCAGTGGCATCATGAGGAATGCCACCAAGGTATACCTCTGATCCGTGTGGAGGGAGTGCAAGAAGTTCAGCATGCTCTTTTTCTTCAATTTCCTCCTCACTGTCTGAGCCTTTTTGTGCATCAGCCTCATTCGCTCCCTCCTCAATTTCTTCCTCTTCTTCCACCTCCTCTTCTACTTCTTCCTCTTCCTCTATCTCCTCCTCCACTTCCTCCTCTTCCTCTACTTCTTCATACTCAACTTCTTCTTCCATTATCTCCTCTTGTTCATTGTCACCATCAAGGTCAACCCCCTCCTCAGATTCCACAGGCTTTTCAGATTCATCTTTATCAGCAGCCACAGCACTACCTCTTGTCCTTGGCATCTTATGTGTCTAAGAAAACAAGCTTGCAAGGCAACTGTGAAGGAAGCACAGAAGCCAGACGCGTTCACAGAAGGAAGAGTACAAGTACGAAAAGGCGGAAACAAAATGAAAGGCCAAATGGAGTTGCAGAGTAAGATTCTCAACTGAATTTCTTCCATAAGATATGGATCCAAGGATTTCCAATGTGAATGATAATCAATTAAGGGATAAAAGTAACAGTAGTTAAAGAGACAGGCAAGAGAAAAATACGAATTATAATCAAGAGGATGATGATGCTCAACAGGTGAAAAATTTATATAACATGAAGTAGTGAATTTCTTGATATTTAGATACTGGCAGTGACCCAAAAACAACAGCCAGTTGATTGTTTAACTATCTATCTGGAAAAATGCATCCACCAAAAAGAAAGCAAAAAGACAAAAGCAAAAGAAAAGAAATGAGAATTTGAACTAACGTGATTTACATTACAAAACACAATTTCAAAATTAAGTAAGACAGCAAGATGTACAAAGAGAAAGAGGCCAGAAAATGCCCCACTTGAAAATTCATAATTAATTACATATAATGCATATAAAATGAAGGAAGCAACATAAATCCAGTTGGGTTTGATTCAAAGACAAATTATTCAAATCTCTTTTCAAGATTACAACCTTTAAGCAAAATCATTAGTCTTACGTCTATGTCACATCATTGGGCCATCTATACCACATCCAGCACACTACTTAGTGCGCAATTGTCCAATTCATCAATCTCAAAGGATGAAATTGAGGGGGGGAGGGGGGGGAGAATGACAGCATGATTGTAAGATGATAAAAGCTAAAACTAATACCAATAACTCGATTCCATTATATGATATTACTGCCTCGCTCAGTTAACAAGAAAGGAAAACAAACATATCTAAATAGGCACAATGACGCCTCAGCCTTAATCAAGCCTCAAAATTACAACCTAAATCAAAGTTCTATTATTTATGGCCAGGCATTATGCACATTTTCCTAGTAAACAAATTATTAATATAAAAAAAAAAAAAAGAAAGCAAAGTAGTAGTCAATAAAATCCTCTTGTTTCAGCTTTAAAGCGCTTCCAAATAATAACTGATCAATACTCAACAAATTCCTCGCTTCAAAACCCAGCCATTGGCAAAGATTTTAGTCCAACACCCATAAACCTAACCTGAATCTACCAGCTTCGCCAAGAACCGACAAAGAATTAGACAACTTCCAGCCTAAACAACCCACAATCCTATAAATAATACAACATAACCAAAGAAATTAAACCACGAAACCATCAATTAATTGGATCCTTTTTCGGTTTTCGATAACACATCAATGTTTGATACAATTAATTAAAGATGGAAAGAAGAAGCGGCCCAGTAGCAGTAGCAACAGCATTAAATACAAGAATGAAAGAGAAAGAATACCTGGTACGGGATGTTAATCGACCAAAATCGTAGAAAAAAGAATAAGGTAATTTGGCTGTTCCTCAACAAAAACCCTAATTTTCTGAGGTCCTCTGGCAGAGCTGTTTCAGCTCTTTGTATTTCGCGGGCCTAAGCTTTTTGGAATGCACAGACAATAGAGACTTATGGAGAGCCAATTGGCCCTTTTCTAATGTAATCCAATGGCCCAAAACGATCTGAGCCGTTCGTCCACCTGTTCATAACTTTCACAAATTTATTTTATCATATTATATGTAATCATATTGTGTAAAATAATTATTAATATTATCTTATAAAATTATTACAATTATATACGATTTGAAATTTTTTTATCAATTATTTTTAATTGAAACTATCAAGACTACATTTAATTATTAATTCATTAAAATAAACTATTTAAATTTCTATATTTTCATGCTATTGATCATCAAATTGCAATAAAACCAAATAAATCCTTGAGACGATTAAGGTTTGAAAGTTTAACTAATTTAATCGATTGAAAGTTAATTTAAAAATGGTAATATAAAATGCAATAATTGAGATTTAATAAAATTTATAATTTTTTTTTTTGAAATTAATAAAATTTATAATTTAACCTCTAACTTTTTTCAATAAAAAATAATTTAATATTTTAAATTTTTATTTAATTAATAAAATATTTTTTATTAAATTTATCGTTAATTAATCATAAATTGAAAAAGTTAACAATAAATATTTAAATTTTATATTTAAAAGTAAATAGTATATCTCATATCTGAAAATATATTTTACTAAATAGTTATACTCAATACTATGGTAAATCATGTGCATTTTATTCTTATTTGACCAACTCTTTTAATATCAACATGTAATTAAAATAAAATAGAAATATCATATGTTTTTGTTTTATTTTATTAATTTTGTAAATATATACATATAATGAGAGGAAAATTTATGATTTACAAAGAACATGGTTGAAATAAAAATGTTTATTTTAAATATTATTTTACTTAATTAAATAAAATTTTAAAAATTATATTATAATTTATTTATTTTTAAATTTAATCATGATAAACTGAAAATTTTAATTTTATTAACTAAGATTTAATATTAATATATATTATACACTATTCTTAATAAAAATATTATATTATTTTTTTATATAGTTATTAATTAAATAATTTTGATTAAAAATACATGATGTAATTAATATATATAAAGATATATTATATTATTAATATTTGATTCACTTATATAATTAAAAATTAAAATAATTACTATATATGTCTGAAATAATATATATATATATATATATTTTATTGTCCCTTGAAGCAACCCGGGGTGAATTGGGTTTATAAAAAATTTAAGGCAAAAGAACAAATTAGGAGGCAACGAGGAAGAAAATAATCAACACAAGAATTTATAGAGGTTCAGCTATCTCAAGCCTACGTCCTCTCCTCAAAGTCCACCTTGAGAGTTCAACTCCACTATCAAATCTTCTTTGGGTGAAGATTAAAACCCTTACAATCTTAGAGCAAGTCTTTGCTCTTTACAAATCTCTTTTTCACTCAAGAGCAATTCTTTGCTCAATGCCACACTCACAACAACAGAATCTCTCAACAACCTTTACTCACTCTGAAAAGCCAACAAATTACAACTCAAAACAAGCTTTCAAGAAATTAATACTTTGGCTCAAGGTTTTGAGAGAGAGATAATGAAAAATGCTGTAATCTCAATAAATATTTGCTTAGATGGTTGTTGTAACCTTTTCATATCAAAAACTCATTGTATTTATAGTTCAGTCATAAATATGGCCGTTGGGGGTGCATTAAATGCAAATAGAGTCGTTTATGTTCAGAAATAACCGTTATATCTTTCTCAGAAAAATTCAGGTTCGGCGGCCTAAGCTAAAGTTCGGCGGCCGAACCAATTTAGGTGAAGAACATCACTCTTTAAAAAAGGACTTTCGGCGGCCTAAAGTCATAGTTCGGCGGCCGAACTTGTGGGACTTTCGTCTCTGTCCCTCTCTTTCGGAAGCCGAACATTAGGCTTCGGAGGCAGACTTAAAAGCATACTTTCGATGGCCGAAGGTAATGTTCGGCGGCCGAACATAGGTGACTTTTGCCTCTGTCCTTCACTTTCGGAAGCCAAACATTTTGCTTAGGAAGCAAACCACCTTCGGCGGCCGAAAGCCAATGTTCGGCGGCCGAACATACAGGACTTTCGTCTCTGTTCCTCACTTTCGGAAGCCGAAGGATGCACTTTAGGGGGCAGGCTGAAAACACACTTTCGGCGGCCGAAAGTCAATGTTCGGCGGCCGAACATGTGGGACTTTCGTCTCTGTCCCTGACTTTCGGAAGCCGAAAGTTGGCTTTAGGGGGCAAAAAAATATTTCATTAAATTCTTTGAAAAATCATAAATTAGGCTATAAAAATCAATTTTTCAATCCGTTTGAATTTTTATAACCCATATTTTTAGATATTTGATTTTGATAAAGAATAATTTCAAAATCACTTCTTTTGAAAAATATCATTTTAGTCCCCGAAAGTCAAGTATTTAAAGAAATGGCCATATCTAAAAAACTTTTAGAAATGAAAGAAACCTTGAGCCATCACACCTAATTAATTGAAATTCACAATGAATAACTTGACAAAATATAAACAAGAAATTACTTTATGATCCATTTCTTGTGGTATGCTTCCAAAATATGCATTTTTTCCTTTTGAGATTGAAGCAATTTCGTTCTTGTTAGCAAGGGACCTACAAGCTCAACATAAACACTTTTGAAGATAATTAGTAGCATACCAATTGTTTATTAATCATCAAAACAAGGATTAGAACATTTAGGTTCAACATATATATATTTTGATGATCCCATATTTAGAGAAATAGGGTTTTATGATGGTTTTTTAGGGTTAATCCATGAGACGGATCTCGAAATTCAGAGAAATAGGATTTTATGATAGTTTTTTAAAGTTAATTTATGAGACAGATCCCTCTTTCCTTTTATTTTTTTTTTTGCTTATCAGTGATACTTAACGGTCTTCCTGCTACAGTGACATACTTTTCTGTCGGGTAGACCTATACATACGGTCCATACATACAGATCCATACGTACAGTAGTGTCAGTTTCCTTATCTATGTCAGACGGCCATTTAATTTCCTCAATGCACGTGCGAGTGGGGCTGTGAAAAGACTGGGCCTACTGCCCCTCCTCATGTCCCATCACAGAGTCAGTTTCCTTCTTGTAGGTCCTAGGCCCTACTTAGGTGCGTTTCAAACTCTGAACTAGTCCTACTTTCGTGAGTCCTAACTCAATCCAAAAAGGAACGAGACCCGACCATTATCAATATATATATATATATATATATATAATATTTTTGGATAGAATAAATTATACTTAACTAATTAAATTATTTAACTCATTGTTTGAAATCTTTAATAACTATTTAATAGTTCAAAAGAGTCGTGTATAAATTTTATGAACACTTTAATTTCTCAAACTAGTTAAAAAATATTAAATATAAAAATAATTAAAAAAAGTATATATAGACAAACACATAACGAATTAAACTTTTATTCGATCTCAAATAAATCATAAATAATTATTTTATTTATATCTTTATTTATTTATAATTTTTTATTATATATATATTATTAAATAACTTATAAAATTAAAATTAAAATTATTTAAATTTAATTATATAATTTTAATAATATAATTTATAAAATTATATAAAATATAAAGCACATTATTCAATCAATATAATAAAATCATAACATCACTAAAACTAATAAAAATCTATTTATAAAATTAATTTTTCTTATAAAATTTCAATACGATTTCAATTCAGCTTAATAAAAAATTATAAACAATTAACTAAATAATTTAATTTGATAAAATTCAATTCTTATAATATCTATTTTTTTCTTTACGTTTTGATATGATTTTTCAGTTTAGCTCCGAACCCTTAAAAATCGTGCATAACACTGGACTCAAATGCCATCTATAAAGAATACACCATAAAACACTTCAATTCCCAGAATGCGGAAGCCTCCTTTTAATCAATCAAATATGGTGGATACATCCTCTATCTTAATATTAGAAGTTCACTGACACCCATCAATCACCCCTACAGCAATAGACGTTCTCTTCCAGCAAGACCAGAAGAAAAGGAATATATGTATTGATTGGTTGTTGCTGATTCACCTGAGCAGGATGATCACCTCATTGCTCAAGAAGGAGATGATTTCAAAGATGTGGCTTGAGTGGCATGAGAAAGCATTGGTGCAAATGATTTTGGTGATGTGTTTTTCACAAGTACAACTCAACCTAAAGTTTAGTTTTTGTCTGAACCTAAACTTATTATTTACTCAAAAGACCAAAACATTGGTTCAAGAAATATCCAAAATTGTAATGAAAGCTACAAAACTGGCCAAATTTATCATCATCGACCATCTAGTTACATCAAGACCCAAAAGCACCCCAGAGCATAGATACTTGTAAAGACAAGTAATCTCAGAGGAACAAGAGCTGATATTCACCATTTGCAAGCTGACAAAGCTGATTGTAGGAATATGTATCTGCGAAAATAAGAATAGACTATTAGAAGATACAGATGGCTTATATCAACTAAAAACATGAGAAAATAGACCCAAAGAACTGAAAAGAATTTCAACCCCAAAACATATCACAAGCATAACCGCCAAGAATACTTCAAAATTAGATCAACCAAACAACCCAGACATAACCTTAGTGCCTTGTTAATTTCCAGCTTCAACACACAGCATGCGCACCAGAGGCATTAAAATTCAATTTGCTGGCTAGCTGTGACATTTGATTGTAAATGGAAAATAGACCATTAAAATTAAATAAAAAAATCAGCAAACAAGATGTTGTTTGATTGCAATTAGGTTTTTTTACCAAGGCATACAAGTACTTGTATGGTTATCTTCTGGCTTTATAGTTAGCTTCTATAAGTTATCTGCATGTCAGTAGTTGTACAACTACAACGTTCAGTGTGCAGTACAATAGCAATCAGAAGTTACTAGAGTGATGTTTGCATATTTATCCATGCTACAGACTTGTATACATAAATATCATTTGCATTGAACACCTGAACAACTCAAAAGGAACAGGCAACAGAAAGCATTTCTTTTAAAAGCAATGCAGGAGATAGGCCACTTGGCCCAAAGCAACATTAGGAAGATAATCTGGTGCAGAGAAAAAGGTCTTACCAAAAGTGTCGCCGAAGTTGGTCCATATTTCAGCTTGGATAGATTTTTCACTGTCAGCAATGCCAATAACCTCAACGAAATTTGTAAGAGGAACAGATGGTGGGGAGCCTTTAACAGTAAGCTGGTGGTCATCTGTTGATTTCCCAATGACAGTTCCACGATCAGATCCAAGAACTTGAATAACAGTTCGGACCCTCTTCCGCACATGCATGGGCAACAGCCCTCCATTGACAAAAATTGCAGGTTTCGACGTATCCATATCCTGAACGGTGATCTTATGTAAGGTTTTTACAGTAACACAGTAAATCAAACCTCAATTTTCTGAGCCTATGTAAGATTCAACTCCACCAAAGAAGTTTCGAAGTCATAAACGCTATGAGTGGGCTCCTGATTGAATTTCAATATTTCATGAATCACATCCACAAACTAGGCCTTTTAGAATTAAGCTAGCCCCTCACTAACGCATAACATCAAACAGTTAGATTACGGTTTTTGTATCGAACTCTCGCCTAAATGAAATCCAAGAAAATGATATAAAACATATGAAATTTCAGCCATTCGTTCACTACACGAAAAGATCAAAAGCGAAAAGAAATCGATCGGAAAGGAAACTCGTGATAGGGCTTAATTTGCAACTTTAAACACGAAACTTCGGGTTCATATGTTCTCTCGGAAACCAAACAACGATTATTAATATTGAAAGTTAGGGGCCGGAGTCTAACCTTGATTGTGCAGAAAAGCTTCCTCCAGAAAGGACACCGAGTCGGCGACTGAGCGATAAAGAAGAAGACAATAAGAGGAGCGCGCGAGTTCTTTTCAGTGTTTTTATCGACAATCAGAAATCAAACCAGGAAGGCACTAAAATAAATGCGGGAGAATGAATAAATTTTAGGGAAAATTAATATTTAGCGCGGTGAAATTCACTTATTATTTTTCAAAGTTTTGAAAAATGGATTAAGATGGGATTAATATTTTTATTCATTTTAACAGTTAAATATTATAAAAAAAATTAAAATATTTTAATATAAAAAAAGTAATGAATAAATTTTTTAAAATTTTATATATTAATTAATAAATTTTTTAAAATCATAGAAATCAATTAATAATTTTTAAAAAAATTATAATTATTAAATAATAAATTTAATTAAAAAATTAATCAATAAATTTTTTTAAATATTAAAAAAATTCTAATATATTTTTTAAAATCGATAAATTAACTAATAAATTTTACTCAATTATAAAAATTAAGTAATAATTTTTTAAAAAGTTTTATTATGAATCCATAATAGCCTATCAAAATATTTTTATAAATAAATCCAAAAAAACAGCATAATTAATAATATTATGAATATCTGCATTTATTAGAAAATAATTTAAAATAAAATTAGTGAAAGTTAATTAAAATGACAATTGGAGGCATGTTCAAAAAGCTCACTTTCAAGATGCGTGAGTATGATCGAGAGCACAGTGGTGGAGGGCACCGGCTACACCGCTGCAGCACCACCGGTTGTGCCGCTGCGGCACCTTCATCCTCTTTAAAAGTATTTTCCGATCGTCGGTACGGCACGTGCCCCTTGCTGTACCTTCCCTATGCCCCTGAATATCAATTGACTTGGTTGTTCCTCTAGTTTCAGACCCTTTTACCACTTTTAATACTTGGAGTGATGATTAGATGATGTCTCTTTTTGCATTTCAATATGAATTTAGCTTTAATTATAACATTGAACACTCATTTTTTAAATTTAATTTTTTATATTCTAATCGCTAATATAGCAAAATACATGACTAATCACAATTAAAAATAAATTGCTCTGTTTCATTATTATTATTATTATAACATGGTATTTAAATTAGATTTAACAAAGGTGGCAAGTGGAAAAAATACCAACCTTAACTATTTCCACAACAATAAATAAGTGGAAATGATGAATGACTAAGAGCTTATATTTAAAAAATAAAATAAAAAATAATAATGAAATATATCATGAAAATAAAATTTTTAAAAAATTGGGTAGATTGAAAAAACATCACTTCTCTCTCAATTTTCTGGTAATGGCAAATACAGCCCCAGCCACAGCAACAATAGCTGCTGAAACTATGATGGTTGTCTTGAGTGTCTGCATGGGATCCCTCCTTCCCATTTCCTTTTTCTTTTTTGTAGCCTTTTCTTCTTCCTACAAAATGAAAATTAAAAATTATATATTATATTATATATCTCCACTGATCGACAAAATAAAACTGTAAAATCTCAACTATGTAAAAATTAAAAAATAATTAATTAAAAAATGAGTTTTTTTTTTCATTTTTATTTTTGACGATCGTTTTAAGAGTGGAGAGATTTTATATTAAAATTTCAGTTTAAGTCGATTGTAAAAAAAAGAATTTTACATGTATTTATACAAGGTTGAATCAAGATCCAAAATTACCATGAGGTCCCTTGAGGTAACAATGCCAGATGACACACCATCAACTTCTAACTTCTCGTTGTGGCCAGGATGTAATTCTTTTTCAACATCAGCGGCAGGAAACTTTGAGGTTTCTGAAGCTGCGTCTGCTGCCATTTTTCTTTAAACAAGCTACCAACGTTTCTATGTTTCTGTTTTTTTTTTTTTTTTTTTTTTTTTCTCTTTATTCTTTATTTCTTTATTTGTTCAAGATAAGATGATCTAGAAAGACAAAAAAAGAAAAAATAGACCCTCAAATCTTGGATTTTAAATAACTTTTTTTCCTAACAAGTGTCATGTCCTAATGCATAGAGGTTGTTATTGTTTTATCGGGTCATAAGTCTCAACTTCCTCTAATTTCTGTTTAGAATTGCCCGAAAAATCTGTCGGAGATTTTCCTAGAAATTTGTCAAAATCGAAAATACAATCACGAAATGATCGAGCATTGTTGGGAGCCACAGAAACTGGCTCGGCTCTACAAGGCCCATAAAATTGTCTTAAACTTAATTATATTGTGTTGAAGAAACAAATTATTAGGTTCCATTAGACAGACCACATAGTTTTTGTTTGTCAATAACACAGTTGAATTCCTGAACGACTTACGAAAATTAATAAACTTTGTCTGGCAAAATTCTCTGTCTTAATGCATTCATGTTAATACAATTGAGTTGAGAATAACCCTTATGTTAAAAAATAATTTAAAATTATTTTTAATATAATTTAGTTAATAGATTTTTTAAAATTATTTTTTAAAAAATATTTAAAACAGTGTATTTTTTAGAAAACGCACTTTACAAAATAGGCTCTTAATGGGGCTGCTGCGACCGGAGAGAAGCCCTGAAGAAGGGTAAAAAGGGCCCATATAGAGTCCAAAGAGGACTATAGAGAGTAAACAGGCTCGCACACAGCGGTTCACTGATACCATAATAGAGCACAACTCCGCCAGAGTATGGTTTATTAACCAAACACAATAGGTGAGCAGCCGAGACCAAGAAGATGCTCAAGTTTCTATCGAAGGTGCGGTTTGAATTCAATGCGCGAGACCCTCGTATAGGCTCTTGTATGGAATTCTTAGCTCAATGCAACACCCGCAAGGCCAAGGAATCGAACCCCGCTTGCCAGATTTTGGTAAAGCGCCGAGTCGACGATATCCCGCCAAAAATCGGCGTCACTTTTGTCAACGGAGTCGAGGAGGTTTTTGACGGCACTACTGTTTCTGTTCAGACCTTAAGGAACTTGATTTCGGAGAAGAGTCAGCTCCTCGAGACTGAGCAAAGGTTCCGTCAAGCTGGACATGAATGGCCTGTTATTATTCCGGAGGAGGAGCTGCAACAGCCTGTTCCTGCTGCCAAGGTTAGTGTAACCGTTCCTTTTCCTCTTAACATTTTTATACTGGTCTTTGATTTGTATTTTTTTTTTTCATTTGGACTTTTCGTCGAACAATTGGTGTGGTTTCGAAGGATAAATTAATAGCGTTAGGTTTTATTAATGCTGTCAGATTTCTTACGTGATACTGATAAAATTGTTTCCTAATTAGCATTCAAGTGATGAAGCTGCAAACAAGCAAACAAAGGAGAATCGACGTGTCCGGCGTGATATCTCCGAAGCTCAAATTAGTGTTAGAATTCTTCATTGGAGCATGTGAAATTTATGTGATGTTAAATCATAACTTGTATGGAAGGAGAAATGTCCTTTTTATTCATCGAGGAGAGGCCTTGTAGCCATCTTCTCATCGAAGGTATCTCGTGGGCCTGGGACAAATTCAAGAGGTGTGTTCAAGTTCTGCTATATTTGGGAACCAATACAATCAGATTTTTATTCCTATTTGCACGTATGTGGGTTATATGTGCTCAGTATTCTTGTTTCTTAGATAGTTATCGTGTTGGACATGTGGTACCTCTTGTTACTTTTGCTCTGAATTTTTATACATGATGTCGTTGGTCATCCCTTCTGTATGTTCAATTTGATTTTTTTTTAAACTGCTCACAATTTTTTGTTTACTCTGGTCCGTTGAGAAATTGACACACTGCAACTAAAAGTTGCTCCTTCTCAAATAAAAAATAAACGGCTAAATTGTAATATCTATCTGTAGTTATATAGAAAGGAATACACGTATCACTGTTTATTTTCGCTTTGATTCAACTTCTCTCCTGTGGATGCATTCTGCATTTTGATTTTCTTTTCACTTCATCTTTTGTCCATATTCAAATATTCTAGATATCCTATCTATTGCTATCAACTCTACATGTTGATTCCTTACTACTCTGCCTATGAAAGACGTGAAGTGCAGCCTTTAATTACCAATACTCATAATCTTGCTCTGTTTTTTTTTTTTTTTAATAAGTTTAGCCATTCAATTGAGTTAAAACTTTTGTTGATAATGGTTCCTTAAACATCAGGTTTTAGAGATATAGAGAACAGTCAAACAAGAAGGGATTGATGAACGAACTGGAGACTGTAATTTAATTTAACAAACATGCTGTGCAAGAAAAGCATATTATTATTATTATTCATCAAATCAACCAGAATGGCTTTTTTATCATGACTTCTTTTTCATCATGTGGTTTTTGTATGGTAGAAAGTAGAGATGGAAATAGATGTGTGGTGTTTAAGTGCATCATCACCCAAGATTTTCTTTTGGGCAATGAACGGTTGCATTTTGTTTCACTGATTTACAGTCGCTGCTACTTGCTGACTATATGTTTAAAGCACCAGTAAAACTTGATGGTATGGTTTAGGTAGAAATTTTAGTTGCTTGAAAAATCCTTAAAAGTGTATTCTTTTGAACGGGTCATTGAGCATGAACCTGCGAATATATTGGTTTTTATATATCTGCTATATACTTTGAGGCTGGGAATTTAGATGAGATTTGAATGATGATGAAGAAGTGGAATCTCAAACAGGACCCAGACTGTAGATATGTTGAATTTAGTGGGAGAGTTCACCTCTTCTTTTCTGGAGATAAAAATCTTCCTCAAACTGAGGAAACAAGAGTGTTGGACGAGTTAGAAAATTTGGGTAAAGGACTTGATGGATTTAACAACAATGGTCAAGAAACAAGTGATGAACGACAACTGCATTTGGGCTTCTGAATGAACACTGGAGAAAGGTCAGAGGTTGTTGCGATGAAGAATATTAGGATATGTGGAGATAGTCACTTGTTTGTAGAGTTGGTCAGCAAACTTGAACCTTGCTTCTGATAACATAACATAAAAGTAATAAGGTCCGTTGGGATCATGATTGCATGTACCGCGGCTGGGATCATCACATTGATACCAATCTACACTTTCAAATCAAATCAGCTTATTACCGTCTCGCTAAGGCACCGCCATCAGCAAAAAAATATACTGTAAATTAGTCCAAATGCCGAATTGTAGATTTGTGAATTTTGTGGTTGGTCCACAAACTATCAGAGGAACTGTGTGAAATGTTGTTATGAAGAAGTGGTTGGCACCAACCTTACAAAATCATATTGCCGTTTTAATTTTCAACAGTTAACGGAGAAGGGAGCTTCGGGAGCAATCACAATGAAGTGATGGATGTGATAAAGAAGCCATCTTTATCAGAGACAAACTTGTTTCACTAAAAAATTCATTTTTGTATTAAGAATAAAAAATCAAAATATTTAATTAGAAATAAAAAAAACTAAACTGAAACCTGTTAAAATTAACATTAAATCAAATGGATAACTCTACTCTTCGAAAAAAATTCTCCGTGGATATAGTTTTCTCCAATCTCCTGCCACCAACACCAAGAACACACTATTTATAGCCACCTAAGGCAAGGATAACTCTACTCTTCAAATTACAAGCCAAAGTTATACACAGCTCCTTAAAAACACTATACAGCTACTGAGCTACAGCAACAGCAGTTCCAAAGCTGGAAATTCAAGAAAGTGTAACAAGGAGTTAAAAAGATTAGATGCTGTACTATGAAGAAGAAGATGATGTTAGAACAGGTTAACGACATTAAACATGAAGAAGCAGCTCGCGGTTAATGAACACCAGGAAACATACATAAAACACAGAAATCATACAAGACATTTTCCAGAAGAAAAACACAACTCGCTAATGCCAACTTGTTTCATCAATTGGCAATACACTCCCCAGCACTGCACAATGTAACATTCACCGCCAAGCTTCGACCAGCTCTGTTCTAGGATTTATACAACCTACCAGACTAACTCCTTTGCTCTTCTCTACGGATCCTGGTGCTCGAATCACTGCCTGCTCACTCACCCTTTTTGATCCCTTTTTGAGATTTGAATTACTTGATTGGCTATTTCTGTTCTTAGAAGTTCTTATTTGGACTTCTCCGCTCTTACTTGTAAAGCCACTGTCTAGGCTTTTATTTGTTAATGCATTTAGTTGAGATACAACTTCGCAAGGACAAGTATCGACCAACGTACGATGTACTCCAGGAATGTTCTCAATAAAAGTCAGGAATATTTGACATTCTCTTTCAGTTGTAGAATCATCTTCACTGTTTTGAGTAGGGCTCCCAATGACAGGTTCTTCAGAAACAAATACTTTTTCCCTTTCATTCCCTTCACTGGCCTCCTCATTTGCCTCCGTAAAAGATGGTTGAGAAGAGCTTTGGTGCCCATTTTCATCAGAAGGCTCAAGGCGAGAACCAGGAGCTGATTCTATAACACATTCTTCTCTGTCTCGAAGTGTTCTTACAATAAGAGTCTTGAGGAAGTTCATCACTTGGACAGCATACATCAACGCAGTTAATGGATCTGACATCTGCAAATAAAGGGGAAGAAGGTTAAAAGACAGTTAATTCACAATATATTGATTAAAACTGTATTTTACGGAGACTACCTGATAAATGGATTAGAAGAAATTCAATATTTTGATGTAAGTTTGAATGAAAGAATTTTGACAGTAAATCACATAGGAAAAAAGAAAATGGGTACGCCTCCAAGCTGCTTAACCTCCTTTACGGCTTATTAAGAAATCCTGATCATTTTTCTAGCTAGAGATAATCCTTCAGAAAGATGTTGAACACATACTTTTATCAAGTTTTAACACAAGTCTTACCGAGGTTAGGATAACAATAAATCATCACAATGCAGTTAATCGGATACAATATTTCCAGTTCAAAAACTTGGCAATATATGACATTTACTCACTTGAGTCATGTTTGGTGCAAAAACCATGGCAATGTTACGTGCATTCATCTTGTTTAGATGTTCCAGTTGGGCAACATCAGCCATTAGGTTTATTGCCCAATCCAGCAGAGCAGCCTCTGTTGGAGGAAGGAGCCTTGCTAGCTGAACACATTCTTCCTCTGACTGAGATTGCATTACCTGCTCTTGCGAAAGAGAGTCCAAGACACCGGTTGGAAGTTCTCTGAACCAAGCCTACATAATTTATAAAAATAGAAAATTCATGCAAATTATCACGTGCAACCAGGTAGAATTGTTAAAATAGAGTTCAGAGGAACTCATCTAAAAGGGCAAGGAGCGGACCTTGCAGCCAGAAAAAAACATGATCTTCAATGGTTTAATTGGGACATGATCAGAAAACAGTATTTACCTTTATTAGACCTGCTAAGCAATGCACATCAATGCCCTCTGGGACCACTCCCCTGTTTAATTGTTCTCTAACATACTCCTCCTGGCTGTTCTCCGCATTAATTCTGAAAATTCCTTCTGCCTGTACAATTAAATTTAAAATTGAATGCCGGTTAAATTTGGATAGTTATAAAATCTTTAAACCAGCTTCCTCGTTATCCAGGACAGATTAGTGACCTAGTTATAAAATGCACACAGATGAACTTCTACTACAACTGAATGATATTATACGGTGCACCTAGGAGCTACTCGGTTGTATAATTTCAGCTGGAAAACACAGAGATAAAAATACCTGCAAACCTCCTTCAGCATACAGTTGTCTTTGCATCATCAAGAGTATTGTGGGAACACTATTTCCTCTTGAGTCATATGAAAGCTGCATGGACTCGGTTGAAACCCCAAAAACAGTTGCACTACAGATGAAATACAATCAGTCAATGCTAAAACATTAACTTGGATTCTTGTACACTATCAGACAGAAGAAGCAATCTCTACTCCAGAATAGTTGTAAAGACATAGAAATAAATCGTAACCTTTCTATAACAATACATAGATATAAGTTCAAATGTACAGATTATATATTACACATACATTACTATGAGTTACTTGTGACATTAGAGTGAGAAAGTAAAATCAAAATGAGTCGACAACTAATAAACAGAGACACAGAGTTACGTCTATTAAAGGCCGATGTAGGAGATGGAGGGTGGGGGGGGATAGAGCATTCATTTATCATCATGAAATGCACAAGTTACTCGGACACCTATGTACATAAGCCACAGCATCTTGAACATCTATAGGTGACTCATAAGTAAGAATGTGTGAGAAACAAGGACAATTAAATGCTATGGACACATGGTGTTATCAAGAAGCCACAGCTTATCATTATCAGAATACCTTCTTGTTGTGAGCAGGAATCAAATTTCAAGAGCAGATAGAAGAGATCATGCATGAGCTGGCCAAAAGATATGGGGAGAAAGTGGGCAATTTTAGATGATAGCAAAATGTTTACAAGGAAAGACAATATTTGATCTCCAAAAGGTGCCTTAAACAAAATTTCAGATATGAATTCCAACAGATTTTACCAACTTAACCATCACATAATCAAATAATGATAATCCAGCTGCAACTCAAGATTTGGCTCTATGGCATTAAGCAAATCAGTAAGAGAAAAAAAAAATCCAAAAAAAATATCAAGACACTGTTTATTAGAAGAAGGTAATACAGTTGAGTTTCATCTAATATCTTATGAAGATATTAAGGAATTGCCAGAACTAGAAACTTTGAGAATTTAAGGGGTGTTGGAAAGATTGGTGCAATTTTAATAAGAAATTCAGAAATTGGTAATTTTGATAACAATTGGGAATGCAAAAGTGAAATTTTAGATTAATTTTGTGATCTCAACCCATTCCTAAACGATTCAAGACAGAATGAAATGAAGATTGATATGAGCAATTCAAGAAAGAGAGGGACTAAACCATAAATCTCAACAAACATAGAAAGTAATCAAATCACCACAGAAACTGCAAATAGAAATCTCAAAATGTCCCAAAAAGGAAAGCAAAAAGAAAGTTCCCTTCCAAAAAAACTGACCTTGCACTAGGAGCTCTCCTTGGGACCTCAGGCTCAAACTCAACAGGCAAGCCAAGAAATCCATTGAACCTATCAAAAGTGACATGGGCAACATGCCTGACATTTGTGGGCAACCCAATCTCCATGTTGCAAAGCTCCTTACCTCCAGCAACAGTAACACTACACCCAACAACAGACCTCCTAAAAGCAGCCACCAAAAGTTCAAGAAGTGACAGCTGATCCCCTGCTCTCTCCCTTATTTTCCTCTCAATGGAACTCTCATCAAGCTCCTGCTCCTGTTCCTCCTCTTGTACTTGTTCTGGGTCTATTCCTTGGGCTCTAGTGGGGCTACGTTGAAGTTGTTGGTGTGAGATATCATTGTTGACACATGGTGTGGAAGAAGAGCTTGAAGGAGAAGGGAAGTGAGATGGGGATGATTGGAGTACTTCAGTCATGTTTGGTTTTGGGAAAAAAAGAAAACTTTCGTATCAAAGAATTGAAATCAAGAAATGATTTTCCTTTCTCTTTTTGGGGATTTTTTTTTTAAATTTGGGATTGTGATTAGAGAAAGAAAGAAGAAGATTTCTTTGTGGGCATGTAGAGTTGGATTGAAGGAAGGGCTTTGTGGGTATGGTAGGACGTGACTATCATCACTCTTGATTTCTTTCTTTTTTGTATTTATTCTTTCTTTCTTTGTTTTCTTGGCTCGTTTCTATCTTGGCTGGCTTAGGTATTGAGGCTTCAAGAAGCAAACAGAGAAATGTGTTGGGGGAGAAAGTAAAGCTTTTAGAGAGAGAAAATGAGACATGGGGATGGGTAGAGTAGAGAGAGAAAGTAGGCCAATCTTCATACCTCACCCATTCCGTTGTATAAGCAATCTGAATATACTTCTGTTACCTTTTTAGATCTCTTAATCAAAGCTTAAACTTCAACATTGATCCCTGTAGTTTTATTTATTTATTTATTTTTTTAAAAGGACTGCAACAGAGTTTTGGGGCGTGTTTGCACTGTTCGCAACAACTTCATAATTACTCTTTCCCGTCTACAAAGTCCGTTACAATTTTTAAAAATAAATATTATCATTTAATTCCTAAATATTTTTATTATTAATTAATTAATTTTTATATTTTTAAAAATTTATTAAAATATTCCTATTTTTTCAAAATAATTATTTTATTCTCCTTTCACATAAAACTAAATAAAAAATAAAAAAATTTTTAAAATTTAATTTTATTCTTAAATAAAATTCTTTATTTAATCGATACCGCTATTATTAATAAATCAATTCTATATTTTTAAAAATAAAAAAAATTTTAATTTTTTATTATATTTTTAACTATATAAATATACGAAATAATTATTTTATTAATAAAAATAAAAAATAAAAATATTTAATAAATTTTTGAAAATAAAAAATTGACTTATTAATAATAAAAATATTTATAAATATACTAAATAATTATTTTATTCATAAAAATAAAAAATAAAGATATTTTAATAAATTTCTAAAAATAAAAAGACTGAGATGTTAATAATAAAAGTATTTAGAGATTAACAAATATTTAATAAAATAGTCTTATATAAATTTATATATTCAATTTAATTAATTCTATACCGTTTATATCAAAAATTAATTTTTGAGGCCATAATAGCTAATTTAAGGCAAGTCCTTGTTTAATTAAATTTATTTTATTAATTAAAATATTTGGTAATTTAATTAATATTAGGTAATTATTTAAATATGAAAGGGAATAAGTTTATTATATTTAAAAATAAAATTAGCATATAGATTTTCATTTTAAACAATTTATTTAAAAAATAATTAAAATTAATTTTTATAAAATCATGTATAATATTTATTTTTTAAAAATAAAATTTTAAATAAAAAAATATTTTTAATTATTGTGAGTTTCTTAATTTTGATGAGAGAATAGGTAATTGCCATATTCTCAAATATTTAGGTAAATAAAATAAAATATTTTTAGTCAATATATTAAGTTATAAATTAAAAAATGTATATATAAAAAGGTATAGTTTTTGTTACATAAAAAACAAATGAAAATCGTTAATAAAAAAATTATAAATTAAAGAAAACGTCAAACAAAATCAAATAAAAATAGGGTGAATTTAAATAAAAAAAATTGATGGATTGAATTAATTTAAAATTTTTATTTAATTTTTTATTTATTTTGATCTAGTTTAATTATTAATTTTAAAAATTTTAATTATTTTGATTCGATTTGATTTTAATTAAAAATATCAAATTTATTAGTGATAATAGTATATTATTTTTAATAATATAAAAAGATTATATTATATTAAAGTTAAAATGTTCTAATTAAATTTTAAAATATTAAAAATAAAATATAAAAATAAAAAATTTATTAAAAATTTAAATTAATCAAATCGAATTGAATTGAACCGAATCAAATTGATTTAGTTCAATTTAATTTTTACCTAAAATCAATTTGATTTAATTTTCATAAATACTAAAATTTTAATTTTTAATTTATTTAAATTCAACCAATCAAAATGCTCACCCAAAAAGCATAAAATGAGTACTATCTAAACATTAATATTTTAACATTTAACCGTTATTATTTTATGGAATAAATTATTTTATAGAGAAATTCTGAGGAGGAGGAGGATGCAGTAATTTGAAGTAAATTGAACCTGAAAAGGAAAGGAGAGGAACCAAACAGGTCCTTAGATGGAAATTATGAAACGTGGAATGACAGGTAACCTTAGGAAACTGATGTGAAAAAGAAAAGGTTGTCTTACGCAAAGCCAACTGGTTGTGACAGTTGTAACACCAGTGTGAGAAGAGGAGAGGACCACCTATACATTATTATTATTATTATTTTACTTAATAAAAATTTAATGGAGGAAATAATAATTGATAGATAAAATAGGAGATAATTTTTTATTTTTTATTCTAGAAGTGAATAAATTCAAAATAAATATTTATGACTATTACACTAAATAAATTATTTAAATTCGTATGCCAAATAGGGTAAAGTATAAGATAATTATGCAATTTATATAATTAATGTATATATTATATATAATAAGTTTTACATCAACCAACTATTTAAATTTAATATATATATATATATATATATATATATATATATATAACTTTTCTTCATTTAATATAATTAATGTATATATTATAATTTATCAAATACTTAAATTATAAAAGTTAATATGTTATGTTAAAAAAATAAAAAAATTATTATTTAATTTTTATAATATAAAAAAACGTATTAATTAATTTTTAATTTTTAAAAATTTATTAATTTTTTATAATATTTAACTGTTAAATTATATATTTTTTAAAGTAAATAAATTAATTAATAAATTTTTTTATAATATAAAAATAAACAGTAAAGTTTTTACCTTTAAATATTATTTATTGTGTTATAAACTTTCATAAAATGAGTAAATTTTCTTTAATAGTATGAGAACAACTTTATTATATTATAAAAATTTAGAATATTTTTAGTGAAATTTAGAATATAACCGAAAAAAATTAAAATATAATTAGTAATTAATGAGACTATTTTTTATTTTTTTAATAAAATATAAGTAATTTACGTTTAGTCATTATGATTTATAAATTTTAATTTTAATTAAAGTATAGTATTTAATGACTTAAACTCTATCGCATCTTGTATCCATTGGGAGATAATCGAAAGAAAATACATAATTTTTATAGCATCACCGACAAATTACTTTTGCATCATTTAACACGAGATTAACGAAAAGCAGACATTTGTGAAAAATGATATAATCGAATATCACAAAAGTAAGGTTGAGAAAATCAATGGATAAAATACTGAAAAAAAAAAAAAAAGATAAAGTGAAAGAACAAAGAAAGGAAGACTATGTCGGAAATGGAAAAGAAACACTCACAGCATTATACCGTTGTAAGGAACTGTTTCAAATTCAAATCCTATTTCGAGCAGGCGGCTGTTGTTAAGGTTTGGTATCCATAGACATTATAAAACCCTAGAGCTAGAATCTATATTGAAGATTTTTTCAGAAAACTCAGGTTTTTCTCATTTTATTTTCACCCTTTATTTAGATTCTGTAGAGTGAGAGAAATAGAAAAGGAAATAATTTTTTTCAAAGAAAAAAATAAATTCATTTTAGAGGGTAAATAAAGAAGAGCATGGAGGGAATATCTTATTTCCTAAATTCTTTCTAAATATTTTTGTTTCAAGTGTCAATAATTCCGATGACAACCGATAACAAAATTTAAACTAATATAAAATACGATTAAAAACAAAATGAATCCCAATATTTGAGAGAAAAACATATGGTTTAACTTCAATCCGAATTCCAAATTAGAGAGATTGTTGTTAAGCAATATAAGATCAACCTACATCAAATAAAATTTGTAAGTTTGGTTTTCAAAATACCCTTCATTTCTTCTACCGACTTCTCCCTTTTTCCTCTACCCTAATTGTATATACAATAATAATTTTATAATAAATTTTAATATGATGAATTCTATTTAGATCCATTATAATATATGGTTATTATTTAGTTATAATTGATTTCCCCCAACTTTAAGCATTTCGTGAGGCGAGACCAATCACCAACCGCACACGCAAATGTACCTTGGCCGCCTAAGCACGTCAGTGCTAGTCCCTCGCCCGACTGGTCAATAGCTTGTCAGAATTGATGCTTAGAAGCCTTGGTCCCTCCCTTTCTATCATCCTCTTTAGGGGATTTCCTTTCACATCGCTACATTGATCTGACTCCTGGAATCACAACAACTGATATTGAAAATTATATATAATTTTCTTTCTGAATTTTACAATTAATTATAAACTTATTAATTTTATCGTTTGTTCATCTCTTCTCATTAAAGAAATATATATATAAAAAGAGACAAAGCAAGTCACAAATATTAAGTGATGAATATGAAGAATGAGATTATAATTAATTATAAGATTGAGAAATGAAATTATTACATAGTTACCTTAATCAAAGACTAAATAACAATTGAATTTTAAAAAATTAACAAAAAATCAAAGAAATGGCAAATAACCAAATCAGTATTAGTGATTAAATTAAAAAAATTAAATAGTAATTTTTCTTTAAAAATTTGAGCTCCGAGAACTACATTATTTCATTATTCATAATCCAATATAGGTGATTACCCTTTTTATTTTGAAATTAAATTAAGGTATCTACCCAGCCTACAAAATTCTAATCTCACCTGGTTTGATTTCCATGCATCTTTTGGAAACTGAGTATAAAATATTTTGTCCGGGAGTTGACAGAAACTTCGATTTTTTTTTTTTTTCCGTCATAAGACAGAAACTTCGAATTAGCACTAGAAAGCCGTCGCAAGGCAGCTAGGTTTAGTTCACATCACAAACTTGATCATTACAAAGAACTCGGCTCGGCAGGTTACTTCCCATCTCAATCAAGCCAAGTTTGATCACGTTTATTTGTCCAATAAATCAAAATAACTTTTTATTGCATTCTTTAAAAAATAAAACAAAAAAGAAAAGAAAACACTCTAGCCCTCGGTTTGTGCAGTGGTATAATAGCATCATAAATAAAGCAAGCACTTACTCCCTCACTGCTGTATTGAAAATTAAAATGCCAGGCAATCATCAAGTGGAGGAATTAAATTACCAAAAAGGACAGCATAAAATTTTTTCCTCAAAGGAAAGACAACATAATTCAATGCCTCTGAACTGCATATCATCAGAAAAATAAGATTTTTCAGCGAGGCAAATTCGGTACGGGCTCTAGCAATAGCCAAATGGCCTCAGCCATATTTCGTAATCAAAGTGTCTGCTACTTAAAAGCGAAGTATCAAGTAATTCCAGAAGGCATACGATTGTTGATACCGAAATTTAAAAGGCCTATATTGCCTTCCATCTATGCATACAGACCGATTTGCGTCCCACAATAACCATATCAGGCAAAATACATGAGTTTATACTAAATAGATCATTACTACCACAACACAATTATCACATTGCTCTGTTTACAGGCTCTAGAGCTTCAACAGTAACAACACTATTTCCTCTGATTACCTGCAACAAGAAAATGATACAATTAACATGAGGATAATTGACAGTTTAGTTATTTAGCAAGCAACAAATTACAAGAGAAACTGTCTTACCACCATGCCTATGTCATTTTTCTCATCACCATTCACCTCCACAGTGTTGTCAACCACCAAATTCATGAATTGATCAAATCCACGAAGTGTTCCAACTACCATCCTATTTGCATTCAGCTTGACTGCATAAAAACATAAATAACATTAGCTATAAAAGAAAAGGGATGGAGGGGAGTCGAAGAAGAGGGAGTCACATGACATTAACAACCTCCATCCTAGTGCCTATTTATACTGCTTATTTAATTCTTGTGTGCATCACTAGCATATATGAAAGAATGCAATAATACCAGTTTAATCAATAAAGCATCCACAGATGACTTTCAATAGGCCAAAAACCCAGGTGGCCATTAGTTGAAGCTACAAGCCAATTTTCAACAAATCGGGGATAACATTACAACACAACTAAAACCCTGTTGCCAAATTTATATACAACACACTAATATCACAATGCTCAAATAGGGTTTGCCCCTTTCCTAAAACAATGTAACTACAAACAAAGGAACTGACAGAAACTGTAGATTCAATTACACAAGGGAAGAGGCCCAAAGGTTGACAGCACATCCCTGAATAAAACAAGATCAAGTAATTCCACAAGGGGGTTTACAGGTCAAAAATCTCAAGGCAAAGCAGCAGGGCACTATAGTACATGTTACCAATTGAATGCTTTCTTGAAGCAAACATCTCCCTCCTTTTCGCATCCACGAACAAAAGTAGAAAACAAAAAGTGACTACCACACCTAACCAAGTTGAACTTGAAAAGTTCATGATAAAAAGATTTTGAAAAAAAAAAATTCTTAAATCAATACATCCCCCCCCCCCCCCCCTCTCTTCTCTAAACGAGCACTTCCATATACATTTCTTATGCAACTTAAATCCAACCAACATTAGAAATCTTCCTTCAGAGAGCATCCAACAGTCCCAAGATCTTGAATATCTCCTTTTGACATGAACGCAAAATTTATCCCCAGCAATCTCATTCAATATATGAATTCTAAAGCAGTGGCAGCACCATCGCCTCCTCCTACGAATTCTAAAACAACTGCAGCGCCTCTGCCACCACCACCTCCACCTCCTCCTCCTCCTTATTCTGTTATTCACTACAGTATCTCAACAGTGTAGCAAACAAATTTACATGTCTACAGTACACAATCCAACGCACATGAGATACTACTATTAGCATATCTGCAAAATTTCTACATTTTTATCAAGACAACCACTGACCACACTCAATTGGATACACATTCCTAATAAAAGTTTGGCGATAGGGATTTCTTTATATGTTAAAAATTGGAGTATAGCCATTAGCGACTCCCAAAATTCTTTACTTTCAAGCAGATTGTGGAAACAGAATCCCATTTCGCTTGAAAGAAAACACATGCAAACAAGGAACAATTATACACATTTAACATTTTTTTAAAACATTTCGATGTTACAAATGAAACTTTTATTCAGTAAGTGCAAATTGGAAATTAAGCACACCATTCTGTTGCTAAGCTTAGAAACGACGTTAAAATAATTAAGCATAAAACCTGGCTTAAACCCTAAAACCAATGAACATAACACTTTGAAGAACAAAAAATTGCGAGTAACAAGAGCGAGCAAAAGCAAATAGATCAAGGAGAGTGAAGAGAGCTTACTTTGAAGCTTCTTGTCCATGTACCTAAAAACCACAATAAATAAAAGCAAACACAAATTAGGAATTCAAACGGAAAAATAGAAGAACAATGGTGATTAGGTGAACTTAATAGCATTTGTAAGAGGACTTACTTCTTGAGATCTGGAGGCTGGCCGGATCTGCTCATGATGAGTTGCCTTGACGGAGCGTGCTTTGCGACTGGCGAAGAAGCAGAGAGTGGGAAAGAGAAACGGAGGAGATGCTCAGGGCTTAGGTATGGCTTTGTGCTCTATTAAATAGTAGAAAAATCTTTCAGAAAAATTGAAACTGAAAATAATCTTCCGACGTCGTTTCGAAGGCCAGGCCATGAACATAATGGAGGCCCAATAAAAGAAAGAAGAAAAGATCAAACTTCACATCACTAAGCTAAAAGGGTGAGGAGTAAATATTTGATTAATTCGGTTTAAAATTAAATTAAATTAATTTTAATTAAAAATTAAATTAAATCAGCTTAATTTAACATGATTCAGTTTGATTTAATTGATTTAAATTTTTAATAGACTTTTTATTTTTTATATTTTATTTTTAATATTTTAAAATTTAATTAAAATATTTTAATTTTAATATGATCTAATCTTTCTATATTATTAAAAATAATATATTATTATTATTAATTAGTTCAGTTTGATTTTTAAAATTTTTTTAATTAAAATCAAATCGAATCGAAATGACTGAAATTTTTAAAATTAAAAATCAAATCGAATTAAAATTAATAAAAAAATCAAACTAAAATTTTAAATTAATTCCATTTTATAAATTTTCCAGTTTAAATCAAATACTATTCCTCCTAAAAAGCTAGCAACATATTGAGGTGCAAAGAGAAGGTACCACTAGGCATCCATCCAAGTCACAAAGGTGGGCGGTTAGGGGTCAAACTCATAGTAGCACCCAAGCTAGAAGTTGTCTGTGCTTTGGAAAGAAAAATCCAACAGCCTTGTAAAAAATCTATGCCTCTGAAGGTCAACTGTCCGAACTACGGATGGATTGGGAGATCATGGAGATGCTAAAATTTTGTCCAAATAAAAAATCTTTCCAAAGTAAACAATCAAATACTGCATTATTCATGCAGCCCTAAATGATGGTAGATAGCATAAAGGAAAAGCAAATAAGTCTTTTAAGGCACTCTCTCCATACAAGTTGAATTTATCAAAATAAAATAAAAATTTATAAAAACTATATTTATCACAAATTAAATTATAAAAAAATAAAATCTGTCAAGTTGAGAGACTGACGTATTTTCTTATTTTTTAAATAGAAAAAGTAGAAGAGAAATGGATATTGCTCTAAAATAAAAAATAAAAATAAATAAAACTCATATTTTTAAACAAATAAAGAAAATTATCTTCAAAAAGTTATCATTCTGCATATAAAGATAATTATTTCGTACAATTTTGTCAAAGTATAGCGTTGACGTAATTCAGTCTTTGTGGTTCCAATTTCTACGGTCAACTCGTCCTTTTCCATATTTTTTGTTCCATCTTTGGCCCAACCCACAAGGCCTGCACTTTTTATTATTCTCCTTCTCTTCGGAAATTTTTCCAATTTTCCATGTCAACTCCTGCGTCTTGGTTTCCTATTCTTCATCTAGAATTTAATTTTAATTTTATTCTTAATTTCTTTAAAAATTAAGTATTATTATATTATAACAAATTTATAATTTACGATTATTACTCCCTTTATTTCACAAACATAGTTTTTATAGTTAATACTTATATGAATAAGAAAATACAATTAATATTATTAAAATATTGCAATTTTTTATGATATAAGAAGAAGCACTACTTTCTTTCAAATTATAAAATTTAATTAATAATTAAATAATTTTTAATTCGATAATGTATAAAACAAATGATTCTGATTTTAATTTATAATAAATTTCATAATTTTTATAAATAAAAAAATATAAATAATTAATAATATAAGTATAGATATTATGTGATCACCGTTGGGCCACTGACTTTTGGGATGTAATTGAACTCTTACAGAGAGCCAAATTCAAAACCTATTAGAGTCTACTATGCAAACTAACCAATTAACACGCAATCTAACTCACAATCGAGCAGATCGGTCTGGCCGGGATCCGAATTCATCAAAAAGTAACTCAATTCATCTCATGTGATAGAAAAGTAGGAGAGCAAACCCAATTATGCCACGACCTTATCAGTACGAGCGTTGGAGTGGAATTAAATGATCTTTTCACATGGTGATAAGGCAGGTACATCCATACATACGTACAACTTTGTCTAATAGCAACAGATGATACTGTAAAAAGATTGTGGTTATACGTTATTAGAGAATAAAAAAAAAGTAAATAAAAGAGAAAAACGTTAACTATTCGGACTAAACTTATTTATTCATACAAAATTTCTACCACTTTTTGAATCTCAAATCATCATTATGCGTAATTGAAAGTGCGAAGAAGATTTGCAAATATCCATAATACATGGTAGAAATGAATGATATGATCGATATTGTTAATCACAAGTCAAAATCCTAAGCACTATAATAACAATATGAGGTTGGAATTTAATTCAATCACAAAAATGATTTGATGCTCTACCAAATTTAAAGGTTGAAACTTCATAATCTAATTATCAAAACTCTTAATTGCATCCTGTCCTCTAGTTTCAAGATGATTTGATTAAGGGTTTACCAATCATCACTATGCAATAGTGGGATAATGGTAGATACCCAAAAAGAAGCATGAATGAAAAATGAAAGAATTATTATACATCTGAATTTTTAAAAAATTGATCAGTTTATTTTTATTTTTAAAAGGCTAAATTAAAACATTGTAAAATTAAAGTTTTAGTTAAATAATATAAATATTTAAAATTATAAGAGTTAAATATTTTATTCATAAAATAATATTATTATATATTTTTTCTTTTGTGAATAAGAGGAATAGTACAAACTTAAATTTAAATCTATAGAATAATTTATAATTTTTAATTACCAAATCAACTCAGGCTAAGCGTGTCATAACTTCATTGGTCTACATTCAATTTGATTAAATTGAAATCTTAACCATTATTGATAAGTCAAAGGAAAATGAGTACAAGAAGGCGAGTACACTACTTCAAAGAAAAACCAGTCATTATCACGGATTTCATTCTCTGTTGAGACATTCCCTTTTAATATAAAGTCTTCTCCTCCATCTCTCACCACTTTCATCTAACCATCTCCAAACTCTCTTGCCTTCTCCTTGATCTCAAAAACACCAAAACTTCTTTGTAAAAAAAAGGGGGAAATGCTAGGGAAAAAGATGGTTTCTTTCAAGAAACTTGCCAAGAAAGTGAAGGTTATAGCAAGAGGTGGTTGTGATGATGAATCATCACAGCAAGAATGTTTGCTTAGAGAATTTGCTGATGGTACCTCAGCTTTAACAAAAACTCCAACTGGGTTTTTTGCTGTATATGTAGGAGATGAAATGGAAAGGTTTGTGGTTCCAACTAGCTTCCTCAATCATCCACTCTTCAAGATGCTGCTGGAGAAGTCTTACAATGAGTTTGGCTTTCAACAAAGGAATAAGCTTTTGGTTCCATGCAGTGTCTCAACTTTTCAAGAAGTTGTAAATGCTGTTCAATGCTGCAATGGGAGGTTTGATTTTGGAAACTTGGTTGAGGAGTTCATATAGAAAATAAAAGCAGATTACAAAACTTGGGTATGTAAACTAGATATACACTTTGCTCTAATCTGCATGGTTGGGCTAATTTTTGTCATATAAATTTGTGTCATAGCTAGAGTGGAAGAGAGGTTTCTTTTTTTTTTCTGGGTATAGTGTGTTTCCTGGAGAATGACTGAAACTGTAGCAGTAGCATAAGAAGAAGAAAGCTTGATTTTGACAAACTTGTAACCATATGGTGTTATAAAGATCGATTTTCTTCATCCTGCCTTTTACTTAATGTCTCTCTCTCATTCTCTTCTTTAGTTATAACTTCTCTTTGGAATATGAAATAATTGAGAAAGATTTCGAACGAATATTATGTGGCAAACGTAAAATAAAACAGAAAAATCATTCTAAGTGGTCCAGTCCTTTGTTCATTTTCATTAAGGAGGAAAAAAAAAAAAAAGAAACGTGGATTGTAGTAAAGGGCCACGTAATTTGAATGATATTATGTATAAATCCTTATTTTGGTTTATAATTTATTATATTGATTTCAATTTTCAACTAAATTTCTGTAAATAATTTATAAATTAATAGATCCAACTGACAATTTTTACTTACTCGAAAGTTTGAAGAAGTAAAACATCTGACAAAAAGAAGTAGCAGAGGTTCCAACAACTCGTAAGTGAAGAATGCCCTGCAAGCGTCCAAAATAAGCATGTATGTCTCGAGGCCAAACGCGTGTTTGACCCTTCCATAGTTGTTACCATCATCTCGTAATTTTCCAATTCGGAGAAATTCCCATAAGTCAAATAAACTCGATCAACTTCAAATTGTCATAGATATAATTAAATTAAATTAAATTAAATATTAATAATAAGTACATTGGTGTACATTTTAATTATTTAAAAATTATAGAATGGAGGAAGAAGGGAGGAAATGTTTAGTAAAAATTTGTACAATTATGATTGTTAAAAGTTTTTAAGTGCTATTTGATGATCTGAGATCCAGAGAAATAGAATTTTATAGAGATTCTTGGAATAATGAAAAAACTTAGAGCTTTGGGGAGGATTATTCTCCTTTTATCTCTTTTCCTCCTATGCCAGTGACGTGCAACGGCTCGGCTATCATTGTACCACCTGTCTCTGCCATATTGATACGATTGTACGAGGATATCCGGTACCTGTCTCATGTGGTGTAACGGCCCCTGATTCCCTTCGTGTGTGTGGATGGGTCTACAAGGCTGAAGGTGGGCCTTTCT
The DNA here is from genome assembly GCF_001659605.2 of Manihot esculenta. Classification (NCBI taxonomy): domain Eukaryota; kingdom Viridiplantae; phylum Streptophyta; class Magnoliopsida; order Malpighiales; family Euphorbiaceae; genus Manihot; species Manihot esculenta. The sequence continues at coordinate 8,850,137 of NC_035169.2, read as the reverse complement.
TCCCGATTTCGGGCTGAGCCGGGAGATAGGAATAATACTGAGCCCCAGGAGGATCAACCTGAGAAGCAGTGAGGGCTGGACCGGCCTGAGAGGCAGTGGAGACTGAGTCGGCCTGGTTGAGAAATCCATATGGACCCTGTATCAAGATTCGAACGGGCTGGACCTGTTAATACTAGGTCGCATGGGCCTCCGAGCGATGGGCCATAATCGAAGGCTTGGCTCCTAACCGGGGTGGAGAAATCCAGCGGTTATCACTATTATTTTGTTTCTTGCTAAAAACTCACAATGCACTCATAGATTTATGTGATTTCATTTGAAAATAAGTATATTTAAATAAATATAAAAAATTTTAAATTTTATTTTTTTTAATTTTTAATTTTCGATTAGAAAAAAAAACCACACTTGCATGTACCGATTCGCAGATCCGACAAGATTTTGCAAAATGTTATTGGGCGTAATACATGGGCTGGCATTGTCCGACCCATCGCTCGAAATTCAAGTTCTAAAACCACACTAATTCACCTCACAATAACATATTAAATCCGAATAGATTTAAACCGTAGGATATACACTAGCCTTCAAAATCTGACCGCTCGATATGTTCTAATCGAGCGGGTGTCCAAATTCAAATCCATCCTCAGCCCGCCCTCACTTTCACATCTCGCTGAGTCGCACACTCCTATAGCCAGAAATCGAGAGAAAGAGAGGGAAGCACACTTTCAAGCGGATCTAATAGTATAGGCTCGCTCGATTCTCTCCCTAATTTGAGATTCCAAAGGATGTCTATTCGCCACGAGAAAGAGAAAGGCGTTAATGTTCAAGTTCTTCTTCGTTGCAGGTATGGCCTTTTTCTAAAAAAGAAATTTATTGCTTTGATTTTTTCTAATGAATCAGCCTTCTACTGCCTATTTGTTTTCTGTCTGCGATAACACAAGTTGAGTGGATTCCTTGGAAATTTTTGTGTTCATTTGTTTTTGTATGTGTTGATTTTGGCAGACCATTTAGTGATGAGGAGTTGAGGAACAACGCTCCTCAGGTTGTAACTTGCAATGAGTACCAGAGGGAAGTTGCTGTTTCGCAGAGTATAGCTGGGAAGCATATAGATAGAGTATTCACTTTTGACAAGGTTAATTTTCTCTTTTCATTTTGAAAAAGACATGAATGCTTAAATTTGTTTTTTAATGGAGCTTGCTCGATCTGGCACTTTCGATTTTGCTTTTGGGTCTGTAAGGGGTTAGATAATTTAGGTGCATTCATTATTTGTTTGTGGTTTAGATTTTTGTATAATGAGTTCAGTAATTGATTAGATAAATGGTAATGTAAAAATTACATCAAGAAATGATGGATTTGCTTTGTAAAGAGGCCCAGGAAACAATCAAATATGTTTCTCTTCTCAGTCTGCATCACTTTAGGGTATGATCGGGTCAGAACATGGTAGTTTCTACATGAGTTCAATGCACAACTTCAACTTCACATTTTACCATATTTAAAAATTTTTGACCTTTTACTTTCACCATTCTTTAGAGACCGGCCAGAAAGGAAATGAGGCTTTCCCATCTCACTATCTCAGTGTTTAGTACGAGAGTTGGGAAATTTGGATCCTTCTTTCCAAATTCCTATTGATTTATTTTTTTCCCTTTGAAACGTTCATTTGAATGCCAATATTTTTAACAGATTTAGAATGCGGCACCATATTGCCATTCCGAAGACTTACATAATTAACTTCTTCGATCAGGCATTGCTAAGTCTTCCTGGGCTTTGCATAGTTATTCTTTCCTTAATAAAAATTAGCCTGTTTAAGCTATTCCAACAAATGTACAAATGTATGATATGTAGTCTTGCTTCCTTTTAGTTACTGTCGCTTGTCTGTGAACATTCACATTTTAGCGCATGAGGACTTCTAATGCATTTTGTGGACCTGCCTAAGAAATGTATCCTTATGATCTAATTATGTTCCTAGGTGATAATTCTGAGGAAAAAAAAGTTGTACACTAGGCTGCAAAACCGAGTTCTCAAATCAAAACATAGATATGCAAATAAATGCAGTATGCTAATTAATGAATTTTCCAGAGTTTTTTTGGTGATGCTATTCATTTGTTTAATTTTCACTTTTGGGATGTTCTATGTACTATTTTGGTTATTTTTATATGGAATTGAAATAGAATTACACTGTTCTAATTGGTGGCACGCCTCTGATATTTAGCTTATGGTGCATGCAGGTTTTTGGTCCTTCTTCTCAGCAAAAGGATCTTTATGAACAAGCTATGGTGCCAATTGTAAATGAAGTTTTAGAAGGCTTCAACTGTACAATTTTTGCATATGGTCAAACTGGTACAGGTAAAACATACACAATGGAAGGGGAATGCAAAAGGTCGAAGGTACAGCTTATGAGTATTTCTCGGTTCTTCTGTTTGGTGTTTTTATCTTTAGTGGTCACATTGTTAGTTTATTCATGTGATGCAACAATTGGACAGAGTGGGCCTAATGGAGAATTGCCTCCAGAAGCAGGGGTCATACCCAGAGCTGTTAAGCAAATATTTGATACTCTCGAAAGTCAGAATGCCGAATACAGTGTGAAGGTTACTTTCTTAGAATTGTACAACGAGGAGATCACGGATTTGCTAGCACCGGATGAAATTTCTAAAGTTGCTTTAGAGGAGAAGCAAAAGAAGCAGTTGCCTCTGATGGAGGACGGGAAAGGTGGAGTTCTTGTAAGAGGTTTGGAGGAGGAAATAGTAACAAGTGCAAGTGAGATATTTACTCTTCTTGAAAGGGGTTCTGCAAAACGTCGCACTGCGGAAACTTTGTTAAACAAGCAATCAAGGTAACAGTTCTTTTGCTGTTTTTATGCTCAAGGCCAAAACTTTGATGACGTTCTCTTGTGTTAAGACCCGCTTTCCTGTTTTAGTCGGTCGCATTCCCTTTTTTCCATTACAATACATATCAAGGAAGCAACTCCTGAAGGGGAAGAACTAATCAAATGTGGGAAGTTGAATTTGGTCGATCTAGCTGGTTCTGAAAATATCTCTCGTTCTGGTGCTCGGGAGGTATTGTTTATTCTCCTAAATACTGGCATACTTGGGTTTTTCAGTAGTTGAGAAACTGATAAAATTAATTTCAAGCTAAATTTATTGTTGCTTGTCATCAAATAGGGCCGTGCTAGAGAAGCTGGTGAAATCAACAAGAGTTTACTCACTTTAGGTCGCGTTATTAATGCTCTTGTGGAGCATCTTGGGCATGTTCCATACAGGTTTAAACTGCTTTCCTCAATTGTTACTGTTGTAGGTATTATAATTAGTGTTCTTCTAACTTCTATTTACGTACTTTGATCCAGGGACAGCAAGCTCACTAGGTTACTTCGTGATTCACTGGGGGGAAGAACGAAAACGTGCATTATAGCAACAGTTTCACCAGCTGTCCATTGTCTAGAAGAAACCTTGAGTACTCTGGATTATGCACACAGGGCCAAGAATATAAGAAATAAGCCAGAGGTTTGTTTGCGGATATTTTGATATTATTTAACCGATTTAATATGTTTATTGTTTACTGAAGTTCCTTCTTTAATATTCTGAAATCTTTTTCAGTTGTTTTATGTTATACTGAATACCAGTAAGATATTCGCTAAGCCATTTCGTTGTACTCATATTCACTGAATGACCTGCTGCATAGAACATGAGGACTCTCGAGTCTGCTATAACAAGTAATATTTGTACTTTGCCGCATTGTCAAATTATTTTTGAGTGGGTACTGTCCAGTAATTTGTCATCCTTGTGCTCTAGAAATATTTCAAGAGTTAGAGGTGACCTTGCAATATGTATGTATTTGTAGCTTAACATCTGTACATACTAATGATTTTGCTCTTCAATCATGGAGGGGATTATGCTTTTGTATTTCTCTCTTTTTTATACCTTGTTTTGTCACTGAAGCTAACTAGCTAAGTGCTATGATGTTTGGAAACTCTCTACGTATTTTGCTTAGTGAGCGCTTCTTATACTCTATTACGTGTTAAGAATCAGGACCTAGCCCTTTGGTTTGTAGTCTTCTTCATAGAGTTCAGTGTTTATTGTGGTTATTTGCAGGTGAACCAAAAAATGATGAAATCAACTCTTATTAAGGATCTCTATGGGGAGATTGAAAGGCTCAAGACAGGTGAGAGATACTTAACTCTGCAGCGCTAATAGATACAAAACGCATGCGCATGACTATGCTTGATATGATATTCTATATATTAGTTGACTGAAGTGTAACATTGTTGCCAATATGTCCAGAGGTGTATGCTGCACGCGAAAAAAATGGAGTTTATATCCCAAAGGAGCGATACTATCAGGAGGAGAGCGAAAGGAAGGTACTACCGTTTTCCTTGCTTACATTTTGTTTCTTTCTTAGATCGATCCTGTTTGGAACTTTATTAAAAATACTATTTAAAAAATAATTTAAAATTATTTTTCACATAATTTAGGAATAAAAATACTAAAATAACAAAACAACTTTTTCCAAATTACCCTTTTCAATAGCACCTAAAATGCTGCTTTTCTAACACTTGTGACCTCCAAACTCAATCCTCTTAGTCATGAAATCATAAATTTTTATGCTATGTTTCTGTAATAGCTGCTTTTAATAAAAATACTTTCATAATTATATCAGTTAGAGAGTACTTAAAATAAATTTGATATATTTTAGTAATAAAAATACCACAATAAATAAAACATTTTTTTTTCCTAAACAACTTTTTTCAATTCTGAAAAAAAGCTTCAAACAGGCCCTTAGTGTTTGTTCTAAAATAAGAACTTCATACAAATGAACCATTATGGTCTTTTTCATGTATGATTCTCTTGGATCTGATTCATGGAGAAGCCCCTTTTCTTAATCTGTTTTGCTCTTGTGCTTCTACCTTGTTTTTAGGCCATGGCTGATCAGATAGAACAAATGGGAGTTACTATAGAGAGCAATCAGAAGGTTAGTGCAAGCTATACATTTCTGAGAAACAAACGATAAAGTTATTTGCTTTCACGACATCCAAATTCACATGAAACTCAATTGTGTACAGAAACTGGAGGAGTTGCAGGAAAAATATAATGCCCAAGTTCAACAATGTTGTAACTTGACTAGAAAACTTAACGCCACCGAGGTAACTTCAGTACCTAGGTTTTGGATATGGTTCTTTTTTTTTTAATAGATCAATGGTGACCTTTCTAAATGCAGAAAAACTTGAATCAAACCTGCAAATTGCTCAGCAGTACTGAGGAAGAACTGAAGAAGTGTCGTTATGCTTTGAAGGAGAGGGATTTTGTCATATCTGAACAGAGAAAAGCAGGCATGTTCGATATTTTTGTTGGTCTTTTATGGTTTTCTTCTGGTTGTAATGTTACGACGCTACAAATTTTGAAACAGAGAATGCTCTGGCTCAACAAGCATGCGTTTTACGGTCTGACTTGGAGAAAGCTCTTCAAGATAATTTTTCTTTGTTCCAAAAGATTGGTATATTTCCTTATTTGTTAATGCAAAGTTTTGTAAGTAGGTAATTTAGAAATGGTATATAATGGAATGCTTTTATAGGAAGAGAAGATAAGCTGAATGCTGATAATAGAGCACTAGTGACCAATTTCCAAAAGGAGCTCTCCCAACAAGTTGGTTCCCTTCAAAACTTGGTGGCTTCATCAATGTTGAAGCAAGATGAACATCTTCAGTGCGTTGAGAAACTTTGTCATTCTTTCCAAGACATTCATAATAAGGTATTGGAAAAAGGAAATACAAATACCTTTATTGTCTTCTTTTACCATTGTACTTTTGAATTGCATTCATGTTATACTAGTTATGGTTTTGGATTCAATTATGGTTTTGCTTGCATGCAAATACTTTGTAATAGGCGGTGAAGGATATGAAGAAGAAATTGAAAGCTTCAAGGGCTTTGTATATTTCCCACATTGAGGCAATGCAAAATGTTGTGCGATTGCACAAGGCTAGCTCTATCGCTGGCTTAGAGGAAATTTCATCCTCGGCTTCTTCTAATGCAGGTTCCATTGAAGAAGTAGGTAGCACAGTTTGAATAACTTTTTCTTTTAATCTCCTTTTAACTATTCCACTGACGTTTGATTTTTATTTTTGAGTTAGTATCTCGCGTCGGAGGCTGTCAAGGCAACATCAATATTTGATGATATTCGGAGTACGGTCGCAACCCACCAGGGAGACATGGCTCTTTTTGCTAGGGAACTGCGTCAGGTAACGTAATCCTTATCTGTCCTGTACATATTTGCTGGGGTTGGTAAAATTTGTGATTTGGAAGGTTTGCTTCTTTGAAATTGTGCGTTTATTAGATTCTTTTCCCTTTTTCCACTACACCCTTATTTGCTGTTATTTTATTATGTTCTCTTGCGGCTTTTGTTTGGATTTTGAATGACTTGGTCTGCAATAGAAATTCCATGTCACTGGTGAGCGAATGAAGGCGGTTTCTGACTTCATGAATGGATTTCTACAAAAGCTTTTGCAACAATCCCAAGGGCTTCAGAATGATGCAGCACAAGCTGATGAAAATCATTTGAAATCCATAACTGATTTTCAGAAGGCTTATGAGGTATGCTACAGATTGTCTTAGTTGTATGAATAATATGCCCATGCAGACATTGCTGATTTGGAAAATTTTTCCTGTGCAGGAGCAATCAAAATCTGATGCCAAGAAGCTTTTTGCTGATATCAGCAATCTGGTGTCTAATCACATTCAGCGTCAAAAAGAGCTGGTTTGCTTCTTTTATTTGCGTTATATTTTTTCCATCTTATCTCTTGCGGAGTTGGACTGAACGAGTTTATAGGTGGACTCAAGGCTCCTTGTTCTTAGAGAAACTGCTATTGGAAACAAGGCAAATTTGGATATGCATGCTTCTTCTATGGAGTGCATAACAACAGATGGAAAACGAAAATGGGAGGAATTTTCTATGCACGCAGAGAATGATGCTAAGGATTGTGCAGATTACTCTGCTGTGAAACATTGTCGTATGGAATTACTCTTTCAGCAGTGGTACGTAGGATTATCCATTTTTGGTTCTGGTTTTTATCGATATCTTGGCTGGAGCTATGTTTTTCATGACAAGTTGGCTAAAGAAAGAATTTGGAGGGTAGTGATTGAAAAATACACAGCTTTCTTAAACCAGCTAATTGCAACCTCTTTTTTTACCCCCTCCTTTTTAAAATCTGAAACTCTTTTGTGCTAAAGGGAGTTATTCTTCGTCTTTCTTTTACTATTTTGCTGCTTTTGTTTTGGTTTCAGTTTAACCACTACAGAATCAGCTTTCGAGCACTGGAAAAAGACTTGTGACTCGGTGAATGAAATGGGCAGTAAACATGTTTCAACGTTGTTGTCACTTACCAGGTAGGAAATTGCAGAGTTTTGTTTGGAGTTTCAACATTCTAGGTTCTCATAGATTGTACTGCACTTTCATAGAACTAGCTGCAACTTCTTTGATAAAGAAGCCACTTCTTATCAGAATAGCCCAGTGTATTTTTTGCTCTGACACTAAGAGCAAAACCAAAACATCGTCAGAATATTTTCACATTGATCCATTGATTCATCTCATATTTGCGTCATTATGTCGATTCCTTTACCTAGTCTGATATCATTCTTTAATTTTTTTTCTCCAACAGAAGTGCGTCTGATAGCATTGAACAACACGATGCTGAGGTTGGCTCTGCAAGAGTTGCAGCTGAACAAGATGTTGCAAGGAATAGTGATGATCTCCTTAAGCATATTGAAAGTGAGTATGATCCTTCTGTATCTCGAGTTCTATTGGTTACTTCTGGAATTTCAATATGTACACGGATGTTAGTTATGCTATTAGTTTGTGTTTTGGATGTATTTGTATCCTTAGCTCACTAAAGATAAAATCCTGAATTGAAACTCTACACTTGAAAATTTTCTACAGATGTATCAGAACAGGAGCAAGAATCTGTATCTGGAATCTTGGGAGTTGTCAAAGCTCATGGAGGTACACTCGAGCTCTTCAGGGACGATCTTTCAGGGCAATCGACAGCAATTGAGGGCAAAGCAAAGGAAACATTTCAGCAGCAATATATGGTAAGTTGGTGTACCAGACAACACACCTGTTATGTTCTTTTATTCATCAGATCTTGCCTGAACAACTTTTGGTCTTCAGGGTTCAAACCATGTTAATAGGATAAATTGATGGTGCTGATTTTGAGATTTTCCATGAAACTTGTAGAGATTTTAAAATAGACCTCAAAAATCAGCATCTCTGGTTTATGCTGCTTTTCTTTGACCTTTTCCTTCTGATAATGTGCAGGATTATGAGCCGACGGGCACAACACCAGTGAGATGTGAGCCAGACATTCCCAGCAAGGGTACGATTGAATCACTTCGAGCAATGCCAATAGAAAATCTTCTTGAGGAATTCCGAGAAAATAATTCTTACGAATCATTTGAGGTGAAGGAAGTGAAGCCATCTTTAATACCACGGTCGCCCCTTTTACAACTTAACTAATAATTGGCTGGTCCTGTTTGATCCATCTACTTAACTTGCCAATGAGTGCCAGTTCGTTCATTGTAAGAATCTTGTACATTGTTACTATTCCCATCAGATAGGGTGCGCTGGTGGGTGTGTTTTACATAATTCTCGTGTTGAGGATAAATTAATCCCATCTTGGGATTTTTCAGAAAATATGTAGCTTACCACAAGAATGTAAAAGTGGGGCAGAGCTCCACAATTGAGAATATAACTATAATCAATCTGATTAAATTCAATTCATTTGAGAAATAATAGCTATTGAATTTTTATTTTGATTGGGCAGCTTATTTAGTTTGATAGGCCAAAAGACAGCGCTTGTTTTCATAGTTCCGGATTTGAGCCCTTTTTTCTTCCTGCAATGTCGTCTTTTAAATGCTAAACGTTACAGTAAAAAAAAATGAATTCTACCGTTGATTAATTTACCTCTCAATTTAAAAATAAATAATTTATTTAGTAATTTTATTAAGGAAATTTACAATTTAATCTCTAGATATTACTATTATTAACAAGTCAAATTTTATAATTTTCAGAAATCTATTAAATTTATTCTAACTTTGTAATTTTCAGAAATCTATTAAATTTATTCTAACGGTTTTTTCTTATTTTTATTCTTTAATTTTATTTTAATTTTTCTTTTTATTCTTCTTATTTAAAGAGGAGTCTATTCTTCTTCTTTATCATCTTTTTTTTCTCCTTCTTCTTCTCCTTTTTCTTCTCCTTCATTATCATCATCTTCTTTTTTTTCTTTTTTTTGAGGAGGAATGACTATTTTATTGACGAAAAAAAACGATAAAAACGTTTTAATAAATATGAGAAAACATATGAACTATTTCATTGACGGAAAAACAATAAGGACATTTTAATAGATATGAGAAAAAATAAGTATATTTTAATAGATTTCTGAAAATATAAGGAGAGATTATTTTATTGACGGAAAGAAACGATAAGAAGAGATTATTTCGTTGACGGAAAGAAACGTTAAGTACGTTTTAATAGATGTAATAAAAGATATGGGCTATTTTATTGACGGAAAGAAATGATAAAGAATATTTTAATAAATTTGAGAAAATATACATTTTAATAGATTTCTGAAAATATAAGAATTGACATGTTAATAATAGTAATATACAAGGACTAAATTTTTATTTGTAAATAAAATTGATTATTTTTAATAGAAAAGAGAATTGGAGGGTTATTTTATTGACGAAAAGAAAAAATAAAAATATTTTAATAAATTTTTAAAAATAAAAAAATTAATATATTAATAACGACAATATTTAGCGTTTAAATTGTAAATGTCTCTCTTCGTTATTATTAGGCGGAAGGTAACTATGTATTTGTTGCACGACCCGACCCGATCCGGCTATGTTGCCCGCCAAACATGCGGTTATTTCTAAGTTTGCACGCCGTTGGATGCATCTGCATGTTAAAACTAGTTGATGGCATCCGTTGGCATTCTCAGGTCTCATCAGCTTTCCTTTTCATGTTTAAGCTTAGAAACCGATCAACTTGCCTTGTCCTTAACCATGAAAATCTTCGGTTCCTCTCTGCTTCAACAGCTGCGGCCGTGGCAGATGGCATTCTCAAACCTCAATTTCATCCACAAACCACCGTAGACCTCAATACCCAGGTACAGAAAATGTCACCCCTTCATTTTTCAATCTCTTTAGACCCCAAATTCTTCATCTCTACACTCGTGAATTGTGAAAACTTGTCTCAAATTAAACAAGCTCATGCACTTGTAACTACAAATGGGATGCTTCATAGCCGTACTGTTGCTAACAAGCTACTATATGTATATGCACATCACAGAGATTTGGTTAATGCTTCTGTCTTGTTTGATAAAATGGGAGAGAGGGATCTAGTTTCGTGGAGTGTGTTGATTGGTGGGTTTGCTAAAGTAGGTGATTGCATGCATTGTTTGGAGACTTTTAGGGAGCTTATTAGATGTGGAATGCAACCAGATAATTATTCGTTGCCTTTCGTGATAAAGGCTTGTAGGGATACGAGGGGATTAGAGATTGGTACAAGTGTTCATTGCATTGTCAAGAAATATGGGTTGCACTTGGATCATTTTGTTTGTGCTGCTTTAGTTGATATGTACGCTAAATGTGGGGTGATTGAGGATGCTAAGCAGTTGTTTGATAAAATGCCCAGTAAAGACCTTGTTACCTGGACAGTTATGATTCGTGCGTATGCTGAATGTGGAAATGCGAACGACTCGTTGGTTTTGTTTGACCAGATGAGAGAAGAAGGTTTTGTGCCTGATAAGATTGCTATGGTGTCTATTGTGAATGCATGTGCTAAATTGGGTGCTATGCATAAGGCTAGGCAGGTTCACGATTATGTCAGTAAAAATAAGATTTATTTGAATGTGGTATTGGGCACGGCAATGATCGATATGTATGCTAAGTGTGGAAGTGTTGATTCTGCAAGGGAAATCTTTGATTGTATGCAACAAAAGAATGTTATTTCATGGAGTGCAATGATTGCGGCTTATGGTTATCATGGCCAAGGCAAGAAAGCTCTAGAATTATTTCCTATGATGTTGAGTAGCGGGATATTACCAAATAACATCACTTTTGTTTCCCTTCTATATGCTTGTAGTCATTCAGGCTTGGTTGATGATGGTCTTCAGCTTTTCTCGCTGATGGAGGAAAGTTATGGTGTGAGGCCAGATGTAAAGCACTATACTTGTATGGTTGACCTCTTGGGTCGAGCTGGGAGACTAAATGAAGCATTCGGATTTATTGAGAACATGACGGTTGAGAAAGATGAAGGTTTGTGGTCTGCTTTGCTTGGAGCCTGCAGGATGCATAAGCATATAGACTTCGCAGAGAAGGCAGCAAAATCTCTTTTTGAACTACAGCCCCAGAATCCAGGGCATTATATATTGCTTTCGAATATTTATGCAAATGCAGGGAGGTGGAAAGATGTGGCAAAGGTTAGAGATCTAATGACCAAAAGGAGATTGAAGAAAATTCCCGGTTATACTTGGATTGAGGTGGATAACATAATTTATCAATTTAGAGTTGGAGACTTTACTCATCCTCGAGCAAAGGAGATCCATGAGATGCTGAAGACTTTGACTCAGAAGTTAGAGTTGGCTGGTTATGTCCCTGATACGACCTTTGTGTTACAAGATGTTGACGAGGCAACAAAGCTTGGAATTCTTTACAGGCACAGTGAGAAATTGGCAATTGCATTTGGCCTTATTGCCACGCCTGAGGGAACTACTATCAGGATATCAAAGAACCTCAGGGTTTGTGGTGATTGTCACACATTTAGCAAGTTGGTATCAGCTATTACACAGAGAGAGATCATTGTTCGAGATGCCAACCGCTTTCACCACTTCAAGGAAGGGGCTTGTTCTTGTGGAGACTATTGGTAATTACTCATTATCCTAGGATCCTTTTTCTCATTTGTCGTGCAATTTCTATTAGGCATGTTTTGCATAATCAACAAAGTTATTGAAATCTTGAATTTCTAGGATATCTGCTTGATTCAATTCATTTAGGTCTAGTTTATCACGCTTAATTTGTATAGGCACTCATGTGTCAGAACATTTGTAGATGAGTATGACTTCTTTATGGAGAGGTTAAGGAAAGCTCCTGCTCATATGAGCACTAACTTTCCGGCCATTACTATGCATGGAGATGAATTTTAAAATAAAAAAAGACTTTCACTTTAGACTCTCCCTCTTATAATAGTTCAAATACTCTTTTTTATCAAAATTAACTCATAAATTTCAATTTAAACATAATTTAGCTTTAAACCCATGAAAATGGAGATATTGAACTTGTTAATTTATGTGCTAATCAAGAAGAAATTCAGCATAAAAATCAAGAAATTAAGTTTGTTAATTTTTAATTTAAACAAAGAAATCAATAAATTTATTAAAATTAGCCTAAACTGAGATGAAATTAAAACTTTTAAACTAATTTAAAATAAAAAAAAATGTTAAGTAAAATAAATTAAACATATAAGTATGTTATGAAAGCTTTGGCATCAAAATCATCCTCCTTTAACCAAGCAAGGTGTAAGCGAGATTTTCAGATTTAGCTCGTTTAATTTTCAGTGAATTCGTTTAATTAAAAATATTGAAATGTAATTTTTACTGTGGAGCTTGTGTAGATTTGTTACAAATCTATTGAACTTATACCAAATTTAATACTCTAATTAGTTATATACCAATACAATAACTTTGAAGTATTTTCATTTTTTTTTATTTTTTTAACTTCAATTTATTTTAATTTTTCAACTACTTACAAAATAACTTATTTAATTTTTTATATTGATAATTAATTAAACTTTTTATTACTCAAATTTTTATATTAATTATTATTTTTTATTGAAATAATTTATTGAGATAATTTACCCTTTTCCATATATACCCTAAAACCATACTCACTGTCACTGTTCACATAACCATTAGATTTAGTCTGCCTATATTTTAAGAAAAATATTTTAAAGATTTTATGAAATAAAAAAAATTAAGTAATTGTCAAAGAAAATATCGTGTTTTGAAGAAAAAAATTATTTTTTAAATTTTAATAATCTTATTAATATTATTATATTTTCGATATATAAATTCTAGTAAATGGTTAATATTGCAATGAATAATAATTTGTTTTTAACTTCAATTTATTTGAAAAAAATTTTCAATAAAATAATTTATTTTCTATTATTAAATTTTAATTTAAAAAATAAAATATATTAAGAAATTTATATATAAATCTTGATAAGATTTTTAAAATCTGTTTTTCTTTCAAATGATTTAATTTATTCTTTTTTATTGATTAATTTATCTGATGTTTGAAATGTTAAGAAATATAAAAAAATATTTTTTTTATGAAATAAATGAAATGAATATAATTTATATATTTTTAATTTCATTATGTTTTAATTTTTAAACCACTTAAAATATGAGTTAAATAACCATTTAATTTTTAAATTAAAAAAAAAAAAAAACTGAAGCTGGTTAAGTTGATCACAATACACGTGGGAGTGTGACCTTAAACCTTCCCAGTAGTATTGTGATAAATAATTAAAATAATTTAAAAATGAATTTAATTTTTATGTAAGGCTTGTTTAGTGAATATTTCTAAAATCTTTAGTAATTTGAATTTAATAATTTATCGTTTACAGCTGTATTCAAGCTTTTAAATATATTGTACATGCCCTTCTATCAATCAAGGAGTAGTCTCTCTCAGCTTGCTTTTTTTTTTTTTTTTTAATTATTATTTGATCAAATTTATATTAATTTTTTTTATTATAGTTAATTTATAACTTTAAATCGTATTATATATATTCCTGGTAGCAACCAATTGGAGACGGCAAACTCATAGTAACGCGTGGAAGTCGTTTATCTTGGAGTTATAAACAAGCTTATCGTTGAATATTTAATTAGATGACTTCATCTAAATTTATTATTATTAATTTGTTCCTTAACCCAATAAAATAAATATAAATTAATTATCTACTGTACTTGTTTAACTTTCTCTTTCATTCATTAATTATTAATCCTAAGTTCCCAACCATTCATAATCTAATTAATCTCATATTATTTTATAATATCAGAAAAATGATCTTTCCACGTTAGCTGACTAGATTCTTTCTTTCCCTCTTTTTCTCATATTGCTAGGGTGGCAATATATTATGTTAGTTCCATGATTTGGTAGAGAGAATTTTGGTTGAGAGCATTTATTTTGGAGCGGTGATAATTTAATCGATTCGATTTAAAATTTAAATAAAATAAAAATTAAAATTTTAAAATTTATAAAAATTAAATTAATTTAATTTAATTAAAAATTAAATTGAATTGAATGATCAATTTAAATTTTTAATAAATTTTTTATTTTTTATACTTTATTTTTAATATTTTAAAATTTAATTAAAATATTTTAATTTTAATATGATTTAATATGATTTAATCTCTATATTATTGAAAATAATATATTATTATCACTAATCGGTTCGGTTCAATTTTTTCAATTTTTTTTTAATGATAATTAAACCGAATCAAAATAACTGAAAATTTTAGAATTAAAAATCGAACCGAATCAAAATAAATAAAAAATTAAATTAAATTTTAAAATTAATTCAATTCGATTAATTTTTTTAATTTGAACCGTCTGTTGTTTTTTTTCCTTGAACTCTTTACTCAACATATATAATTATTTAATCTTTGATGGGATTGTGGATTTGGGTATTATTTGATGGGATTCCAACATCACCAACTTCTGAAACTATAGATGAAGAGATGTAGTGGATTCCACAACAGAACTATTGATGAGCAGTTGTTTGTGGGTGGATAGTGCCTTTCTTTTTCCTCCCAAATGGGATGTGTTTCTTTTACCCTCAAACATAACATACTGACACATTCTCATACCTAAATCAAACCTACATTTTTTTTTCAGTTTTTATCTGTACTTTTAACTTTTTTAATTAAAAAATAAATACTCAAACTAAATAAATAAACTATATATGTCGGACACCACTAATAAAGATTGATTTGCATTTAGCTTCAAAAGTCCCATGTTTGAATTTTGCCACTCACTTTTTAGTGTAAGAATATACTTATGCCTAACTTCACAAAAAAAAAAACAAATCAACAGAATGATATTTGGAAAGTAATGGGTGAGTACAAATTGACAAAACCAAGTACTAAAGATTGGGTCTAGGAATCTAACTCAATAGATAAGGACAACTTAGTCATTTCCACTTAACTAACTGCTACACTGGATGAGTGGACCGCATCAATTAGTTAAATATATTAATTTTTTTGAGAAATTTACTATTTAATTCATGAGTATTGTCATTATTAACAAATCAGTCCCTATATTTTTAGAAATCTATTAAAACGTCCTTATGTTTTCTTTTCGTCAACGAAATAGTCATTTCATCTATTTTTGCCATTAAAAATATAGTAAAAGACCAAATTACTCCCTTTTTTTTCTCCTCCTCTTTCTCCTCCTCCATTTTTCTTCTTCATCAATTCTTTCTCTTTTTTCTGCTTTTTCTTATGCTTCTGCTTTTTTTGCTTCTTCTTATGCTTCTTCTGCTTCTGCTTCTTCTTTTTCTTCTTCTCCTTCATCATCATCATCATCTTCTTCCTTTTTGAGGAGAAAGAGGAAAAGGAGGAGGAGATGAACTATTTCGTTGACGGAAAGAAACGATAAGAACATTTTAATATATGTGAGAAAAGATCATCATCATCTTCTTCCTTTTTGAGGAGAAAGAGGAAAAGAAGGAGGAGATGAACTATTTCGTTGACGGAAAGAAACGATAAGAACATTTTAATATATGTGAGAAAAGATAGAAATTATTTCGTTGACAAAAAGAAACGATAAGAATATTTTAATAGATATGAAAAAAGATAAAGGCGTTTTAATAGATTTATGAAAATATAGGGAGGGGCGATTTTATTGACGGAAAGAAACGATAAGAACATTTTAATAGATATTAGAAAATATGATGGAAAGAAACGATAAAGACGTTTTAATAGATATGGAAAAAATAAAAACGTTTTAATAGATTTTTGAAAATGTAGGGACTGACTTATTAATAATAACAATATCCAAGAACTAAATAAGAAATTTTATTTGAGGGTAAAATTAGATTTTAAAAATTTTTTCACTCATCATTTATCTAATTTTAACGGAAAAGAGAACGGAAGGACTATTTTATTGACGGAACGAAAACATAAGAACGTTTTAATAAATTTTTAAAAATATAGAAACTGACTAGTTAATAATAATAATACTCAAGAACTAAATTGTAAAATTTTTTTTTCTGAGTTTGAATCTCGTTTATAATTATTATATTATTATCTATTGGATTAAATCAAGATGAATAATTATATAAAATTTTAAAAACTATTTAATGTATTTTTAAAAATATAAAAAGTTAATTAATTAATTAGTTTTATCGAACTGTTGAAAGGATAAAACAGTAATTTCTCCTTTAACAAATTAGTTTCACTTTTTAGGTATTTTGTTTTTTTCATGCAGGTTCATGTTTGATTACTTATCATGTCATTATATAAACCAGAATAACTTAGATGAATTATTACCGAATTTTTTAATTTTTAAAAAATTTATTTATTTACCTTTATTTTAAAATTATTCGATTAAAACCTTTTTCTATTAAATAAAAATTTAACTCTTTATTTTCTTTTAAACATGTCGCTATTTATTTAGAATATTTATATTATTTAATTTTTATAATTTTAATTATATATATATATATTATTTAATTTTTTAGTTTAATAATTTTAAAATAGAAATAAATTAATAATTTTTTTAAAAATTCAAGTATCTGATAATAATTCTCACAAATAAAATTAGGCCAATTTATAGATTGTTAGTTGTTTAACAAAAAAAATTAATTTAATTTTTTGGTTAAAAATTAAATTAACCAAATAAACTCGAATGTGTTAGATTTGAGTAAGAATACATTAATTATCTTGATTAACGATCAATTTTATTAGTTATTTAAATTATTTTTTTATTTTATAAAAAATATTTTCAAAGTTAATAAAAAATATTTTTTTGATAAAAATGAAAAAATAAATCATTTTCAAAAAATTGCTTTGACTTTTACAAAGAAAAATTATTTTTTTGGGCTTTGAAATAATGATTAAGAATTCTATATATAAATTTATTAATGAATTTTATTTTTAAATTAAATTAAATAATAAAAAATAAATTATTTTATTAAAAATATTTTTTTATATAAATTTAATAATAAAATTTATTTTTTAAATTAAAATTAAATAATAAAAAAATTATTTTATTAAAAAATATTTTTCACGATATAAAATATTTTTAAAATTTTTCAAACACAACTTATTTTTTGAATTAAACACTAAGTTATGAATTAAGCATCTTGAATCAAGTAAACAATTACAACTTTTAGAAAAAAAAAAAAAAAATCTTTTCGCTATATGAAAGTTTATAATTTTATTTTCAAATCAAAATAGTAAATTTGTTTATTGATAAACTAAATAAAGATAAATTTCATTATCAATTAATTTTGACTAAATTATTTTTAGAATTGAGAAATTAATATTATAATTTTGACCAATAAAAATTTATCATTTTATTACATATTAAAATTTAAATAAAAACGTTTTAGGAAAGTTAGATGCTCCAATAATAATAATAATAATTATTATTATTATATTAAAAAATTACACTTAAATCTCTAAAATATAACACCCACAAATTTAGTTTAATAATAAGTATATCTGAATAAATCTGAGAGATCTTAAATTCTACTCTCTCAATCCCAATTCAAAACGTTACTTAATAAATAGAGTATACATTAATTTTAGCTATAGTATTATTATTATAAAATTTGTTTTCCTACAAAAGAAAATGACAGCAATAATGTGAGATGGGTGGGCTGCATCTTCACCTTTAAATTCCAATATAATATAAATATTCCAATTAAAGTGTACCAAACACATAAATGCCACAATCCACATGTTTTTCTTTGCCAAAAACATTGTTATACCCTCTTTCTTTCATCAATTTATCACTCTCCCCATCTTTTCTTTTTCTCTCCCCCACTAAAATTAACTTACCATTATTTTTTTTAAAATAATCAATATACTTTAAACAATAAATTTTATTTTTATATTTGACAATTTAAGAACTAAATAATTAATTTTCTTATATTATAAAAATTAAATAATAAATTTTTAAATATATTGTAAATAATCTCATCCTTTTCTTTTTGAGACCTATGTGTATATCCTTGAAAATCTGTTAGTCTATAATGTATAGGATCAAGTGAGGAATTTTCCACTTAAAGAGGTTTTGTGGTATTTTTGTCATGAAAGGTATGTAGCCTTCTACTTCTTTCTTTATTATAAAGGTAAATAGAAAGATTTGTACTCAGATTTCACTCTCTTATACTTTATACTTGTTTTTCCATTTTAGTGAAATTATTAATTTTAAAAGTATATTAAAATATTCATAAAATTTTTAATTTACTCACAAGACATTTCTAATTTTTATTTTCACACAACAGATATCTAAGAAAGTTAAAGAACAATGTAAAAAATAAGGTAAGAGTGGAAGGTTTAATATGCAATACTTACTTGGTGGAAGAAGCATCAATATTTTTCGCTCATTATTTTGAAGCACATGTCATGACAAGACTTCGAAAGATGCCACACAACTTGCCTGAAGTTGTCACTGATGATGATGTACCAGGTAAATTAAGCATATTCAAATGCATAGGTAGAACTCTTGGAAAGGGAAAATTGAGATATATGACTAAAGATGAAATCCTAGTTGCTCAAACATACATTCTCTTAAATTATCCAGAAATGAAAACATACATTGAGTACGTATTGGTACTTTTAGTAATAGTATAAATTCTCTTAAATTATACATTCTGTTAAAACACTAACTATAAATTTATATCTATAGCATATATGTAGAGCGAGTAAAGTCGACACAACCAAATATCATAGATACAGTTATTGATGGAAAATTGGAGAGAGAGTTTGTCGAATGGTTTTATAAGTATGCACATGATTTGCAGAATAATATAGATAATCAGTTTATGAAAGATATGTCAAAAGATCCACTGAGAAGTGTTACCACTTTTGATGGGTATATGGTCAATGGATATAAATTCAACACAATAAAAGAAAGTTCGAATAGGAACACAATGAATTTTGGTGTATATATAAAAGGAAGCAATTACAGTTTAGAAGAAAGTGACTACTATGAACAGTTAGTAGAGGTGTTGAGATTGGAGTATCCAAGATTATCAATTAAGAGGACCATACTGTTCAATTGTGATTGGTTTGATCCAATACCAAATACTGGAACCAAGATACATAGAGAGTATAGTTGATGTTAACAATAAGCGAAGATTCACTAAGTACGAACCGTTTATGTTAGCCTCTCAGGCAACACGGGTCATTTATGCTTCATATCCGAGTAAGCGTCGTGACAAAAATGATTGATGGGTTGTAATGAAAGTTAAAGGTGGACCTATTGTAAAAGTAGCTGATATGTTTTCAAAGACAGATGAAATTTTCCAAGAAGATGAGATTGATTATGCAGAAGTAAATCTGGATGATGTAACTGAACAATATTCCTTAAATGATCCAAATGGAGGAATGACTGAGATTCACTATGATATTTCAACGGATGAAGATGATTTTCTTAGTGACCCCAATTCAGTTGCAGATATAGATAGTGATAACGAGTTCGATTCGTATGCATCAGAATGAATTAATATACATTCTCAATCAGTTTATAGTTGTATATATTCGTACTTTGTGTATAAATAACTTACTACATCTGCAAGTTTATTATTTACTGCTAATAAATTTTATACTATTTTTTGTTCCTAACTAATTTTTTTTCACAAATGAAGGGACATGGAAATGATGCGTTAAGGGCATAAGGAAGGTTTAAGAAGCTAAGAGAACTAATTCGACTACCTAACCATACAAGTCAGGAGGAGCCGACTGCAATTGACGTAACAGAGCATGAGCCAAAAATACCACGAACATCGATGAAACCTGGTGATACAGAGCTCCAGATATGGGTACCACTTGCATCTAGAGTATAGTAGCCGTATGTACTATATTTAGAATAGCTTCTAATTTAATAATTTTGTGGCTTTATTCAATAGTTATAAAATAAAATTAAGTGTAACAATTATACTAGAACTTGTCACTTTCTTATTTTTGTGGCTATAAATTTTATTCTAGCCTTATAATTATTTAAATGTGGGTAATAGTAAATATTTTTTGTCATACAATTAAGTTTATGGCTAAATTTAGATATGTTAGCCATAAAATTAAATTTGTAACTATACATAAGTTTAAATTGCCACATTATTATTTTTGTAACATAATCATAGCAAAATCACTTACAAAAAAAAGTTGCTGTGGCAAAAAGAAAATGTGGTTATAAATATTCCATTCTCGTGGCTAATAACTAGCCACAATATTTATTTTTAATGGCAATATTTTTGCTTCATTTAAATAAAAAGAGTGACTATAAATATTTATTTTAACCACAACACAGGTAAATCCTGTAACTAAACTTTAGTTACGCCACTTCTAGCTACGACATGTCACGGGAAAAATATGTTGTGGCAATAGCATCTAGCCACCAAAATTCTATTTTTAGCTACAATTTATTTTGTGACAAGATATGGATAATGTTGTAGTGTGTCCACCAGTTGCTCCCTGTACTACTGCAGTTCTTCACTGTCCCATTGTAAGTTCTCCCCGTTCCACTGCAGCTCCTCCACATTCCGCTGCAGCTTTACGACCTTCGGCATCATATTCATAGTCATCTCATCCTGCATCCTCTTCTGCTACTGTATTAACTAGTGCAGCAGGATCAACATCAGCATCTGCACCAGTATTTGTATCACTCGATCCTTATAGGTCATCTGCAGGTTCAACTACTGTTGTAGGCTGTCACAGTCATTCCAACAGACCATTTCACTCATTAATAATATGTCATAATGAATTATTTTTTATTACTATTAATGTCATTGTTCTCCTTTACATACTAACTGTTGTGAAGGTAGGTTACATCCGTCGAAGTTGTGCAGTCGCAGGATCACTCTTATAATAAAAGAGAGATTGATCGTGGAAGGTCACTGTTGGAAGACAATACCAAATGACACGAAGGAGTTTTATTGATAAGAATTCAAGGTGAAGATAAAATTTTATGTATATTGAACCATAATATGCAATGTAAAATTACTAACTACTCGTATATTTTAATATTTTTACAGAAATATTTGCTATAGGATGAAGTATTTGACAGCTTGGTCAAAATTGCATGGCAGAAGAAGGTTGCTGAGAGATACAGTGGGCTTATATGTAAAATCAGAAAGGGAAACACAAAGAATCCAGCTACACCAGATTCTATTTTGAGAAAGTAGCAGGAAACTTGGAACACTTCTGAATATAAAGAGAAGTGTGACCAGTTTTCTGCCAATAGGCGCAGTGAGGCTGAAGGGGCAGAATCTAACATTTCCAGACATGTTTGTGGATTAGTTTCACAGTATACCTACCAGCAGATGATGATATTAATAATCACAAAAATATTTATTTTGTTATATATATTTTATTACGATACTAATTGTTATCTTTCTTATACTTGGTAACAGTGAGAAAAGTTAGGAAGAGAACCACATCCTCGTGAACTTTTCGAGACTACACATAAGAGAAAGAGGACGGATGAGTTTGTTGATGGTAGGTCAAAAACTATTTTTATAAGTTGATAGTATATTTAGTTATAGACAATTTTAAGATACTTAAATCTTATCATATTAATAATAAGTTAATAAAATTTTATAATGCAGGACAAATTTATACAACTAAAAGAGTCAGCAACACATCAACAGGAGGGAAGTAGTGAGTCGACATCCTAAATGAGGTCCAACTTTACTACTAGACAGTTGACGGGTAGAAAAAGAGTTAAGTTTATGGATTAGGGTCCTAGGCTTTTGCATATTTTCATACATCATATTATTGTTCTGCCTCATACTCGTCTGCACCCCCAAGTGGATCCTCCTTCCATTGAAAGAATGAACAGGATGATGAATAAAATTGATCGACTGGAGACAAAGAATGGTCGACTTAACTCAGTGGTGGAGGAGTTGCAGGCATTTATGCTTAATATGATGGCACAACAGGGTGTCGAGACATTTACTCAGACATCTGCTCTTGCACCTATAGCTCCAACTCCAGCTCCACAGTAGCAGCGTGATGATGTCCCTATTATTAGTAATCACCATACAGACAATGATGATAATACAGATAATGAGATTGCTAGTTTAGTTTAGTATGCATATTTTGTTTGAATCATTTGATAATTTTACTTTAACTTAGATATGTTGTACAAATTTGACATGTATATTATAATTATGAAATATTATAAGTTTTAAAAATATTTTAATTTATATATCGATTGATTTGGTTATTACATATATAGTTAAATAATTTACATGGTGATGATGGACATATATGAATAATGTACAGGTGATGATAGATGTATATATATATAATAAATTCACTAATGGATTTTCAATGAATTTTCTGTTGAAATTTCTAATGGAAAAATTTGATTTTAATGGAAAGAATAAGGGATGATGATGTATATATATAATAAATTCATTAATGGATTACTAATGAATTTTTATTAGAATTCCTAACGAAAAAATTTGATTTTAATGGAAAATCAAATTATTTTTTTTCAACTAATAGAATTTTTGTTAGTGTCAATAACAAATAACTCAATTAGTTAGTGCAGTCTATGCTAAAAATATGTTCTTTCACTAATGGACATGTGATTTATTAGTAATTACAAAGGATGTGTCCGTTATTGATATGTTATTAACACAAACTGTTGGTAAATAATTTTTACAACAGATTTTATTCGTCATTAATCCGTTAATAAATTATTTTATTAACAGATTTTTAATATTCACTGATAAAAATTTTTTTTCCTAATGATTGTGAAAATTGTTGTAGTGTAAATTTTTTATTATCACTAATATTTTTGACCAACTTAATTTAAATATTTAATTTCATCTGAATTATTAATCTGTTATTAATAAGTAATATATTTTTTAGAAATTAGTGGTCCCTTGTTTCTTCCAAATTCAGGTGGTGGCGATGGCCGGAAGGGGAATTCTATATGGTGGTTCACCGGTGGTTGAGCCTGCTAATGTTAATGATCTTATTTAATGGCATGAGTGTAATGATATAGTTATAAGAGGTTTAAGGAGGATGGATATCCTTCATATTAATCGAAATAAATTTAAGAGAGTATTTAATTTAATTAATAAAATAAAAAATTATTATTCAATTTTTATATTATAATAATTAATTTATTAATTTAAAAAATATATTAAAATATTTCTAAAATTTTAAAAAATTTTCTAATTAATTTTAACCATTAAAATATTTTTTATATAAAAAAATAATTAAGAAATTTTTTAAAAATTTAAAAGGGCGATTAATAATTTTTTTTAAATTATAAAATTTAAATAATAAAATAATTAATGATTAAAATTTTTAATTTTTAATTGATAAATATTGAAATTGTTTATAGAATGAAGAAATTTGGAGTTGAAATTCTAATTAAAAATAAAGGTGAAAAAAGGAAAAAAAAGTTTTAAAAGTTTTTCCTTCAAACAGGAGAAAAACTTGCCAAAACAACCGCTAGTAACTAAAGGAGAAAAAAGAGCAAGAGTTATCCACAACTAATTAAAATTCTAATCTCTCCCGCACACTGTCTCTATAAATCTCACCCTCGCCTCCCGCAAACTCCTCATTCTCATTATCCCAAACAGATCAACCAGATAAGCCTTCTTCTTCTTCTTCTTCTTCTTCTTCTCTGTGTTGTCATGGCTGTGTCGAAGTTTCTCGCAGTGTTTGGTTTACTCTTAGTTTTCTGCAACAATGGCGTAGAGGGATCTCACAAGATTTACGCTCAGTATCAAAACGTCAAAGCTGTCAAGGTTAATCCAGTCCACAGAACTGGCTATCACTTTCAGCCTCCCATGAACTGGATCAACGGTAACATATATATATATATATATACACATTCGCATGTTCTTCTCTTCATTGAACTATATTTATATATACAGCAGTGTTTTTTTCTTTTAATTTTGTTTCTGTGTTGATCTGATTCTTCTTTTTAATGGTTTTTGCTTAATTTGCATGATGTGATCATGCTTTGAAGAAGAACAATCACATTCTAAATTTATACAACTTTTAGGAGATAAACCTAATGATTTTTAATATTTGAAAAGAGGTTTTTTAAGAAATATAAGAAATTTTCTTGCTCCCTTCAGATGGAATCCCAAAGAATAAATATGTATAAATCCAACAAATTAAACCTTTTTCTTTACTTTCCTTATAGAAAAATATTAATCTAAATAAAAACTCATAAATATAATATAATTTTGGTACTGTATTTTCATGACAAGCTCTCTCATAGGGATTTATTGCCACTGGAAATCAGAGGCTGAGAACAAAATCAAATGACACAAGTGCATACGTGGAGACAAATTCAATTTTTATAAATGTTGATTTCAGTAGTCAGCAACCATGTCATCATTTTTATTCCCTGCAATATTTTCAGTAGTCTTGGAGTTGCCAAACTGTTGGGTCCCATAGAAGACTTGAGATCGTAGTTCTTCCATTTGGAAGAATTATAAATTTGTTTCTTGTGGGTTTTTTTAGTTATTATTTATGTTTTGCTGTCTTAACAAAAATTCTTTAATATTCTTTTTTTTTTTTTTGTAAGGAAAAATAAAATCTTCCGCTGGGGTTTTTCATTGTTTTTCTCATGCTCTTTACATGCTTATTAGGGAGTGGAAATAGGAATTGAGGAATAAAATTCTGTTTATAGAGATCTAATCAGAAAATAATTTTAAAAATATTATTGATATGAAAATTTACTAGTTTAATTTAAATTAAAATTTATTAATTATATTTTTTTAATAGTAATTTAAAGAGCTAACAACAATATTAAATATAATTACACTCACAGAATTAATCTGATAATAAGTAGAACTCTCATATTCTACTCTCCCAACTCAATTCTCATTTCAAACAAAAATACTAAACATAATTAATGCAGTAATTTAACAATAACTTTAATGCTTACAAGAATGCATGCCTTTTTGGATTTTCCTAGGCTAAAAAGTATGTATGATTTGTCCTAAAAAAAGATTATTTTTTAAGTCTTTTATAATATTACTATTATTTTATTTTTTAAAAAAGGACCAGAAATGCTAACACTTGGGGTGTAGTGGCCGCCGAAAGTTAGGCACCTAAGTTTTGGGAAATGTATTGTACATGAACCATTCATAATTTACAGTCCTCCACAAAGGTTGATATTATCCTTGCAAGATTCATCTTCTTCTCCTTTCTCCTTAAGGCCAATCAACCTTTACAAGCAACCACATGAACGTTCTATTTTGCAGGCTTCCCTATTTTATATGCTGTGGCTCTTAGTGATCCACTTTGTAGACTCTATATTGGTTAGACCAGTTAGACCACATGCATGCTTCAATTTTTTTTTATGTATTTTTTGTGGTCCCATCTCTCTCTATATATATATATAGGAATGGAAACGAATCCGCTGAATTCAACAATTCAAATTTGATTTGCTAAAATTTTTTTGAATTGAAATTCAACTCAAATTTTACTCATTTTGAACTCAAATTGAGTATTAATAAGTTCAAGTTTGACTCGTTCAGTAAATAAGTTTTAAACGAATCGAACTTTTATCGAGTTTAGTTTTGAATAGTTCATTAATAGTTTAATTTATTTATATGTATAATGAATTTTAATTAATTTAAAATTAATAAAGTTAAGACTAAATAATTTTAGTTAGCCAAATATATATAAATTAACTCGTAAACTTATAAAGATAAGTTTTTAAATATTAAGAATTCAAATATATACAAATTTTAAAAGTGTAATTAAACTATATAGAAGTGAGTTTTGAAAAATTTAGATTTGACTCATGAAAATATATACAAAAAATTTGAGTTTATTTCTCTTATAATATTAATTTCAGTCTACTATAAGAGTTGATAAACTCGAAAATAAGTTGAGTTCACAAGTCTTAATGAACCGAATATTATGGGGTTCAAATTTGACTCGTTTCTTAAACGGATCTAAAAATTAAATTCGAGTTTGGCTGGTTTAGAAATCAAGTTGAACCCGATCGAATTTTTATCGAATCGAATCTCGAATAGTTCACGAATAATTTGATTCATTTGAATCCCTATATTTATATATATTTTTGGTTTTAGTTTGATATCTTGTTCGTAATTTCCTTTTTATTTTTTTATGATTAACTTTGTTTGGATTAATTAGAATTCAAAAGCTCTCAGTGGTGTAAATAACTTCAATATCACCGAACTAAAGCTTATTGTCACTTGTCTTTAGATTAATAAATTAATGATGGAGTATTAATCTTCTTTACAGCTAACTTTTGTTTTCCTTTTTTGATGTATGTAATGCTTTTGCTGCTCAAATTTGACTCCGGAAAATTTTACACTGCAATAGACCCAAATGGTGAGAATTTTACACTGCAATAGACCCAAACAGAGCCTTTTTTTTTTTTTTAATTTCTTATATTATATGATGATAAATTTCAGGACCTATGTACTACAAAGGGCTGTACCATCTGTTCTACCAATACAACCCTAATGGAGCAACGTGGGGGAACATAGTTTGGGCTCATTCTGTGTCAAAGGATTTGGTTAATTGGCAAGCTCTTAAACATGCACTTTACCCATCAAAATGGTTTGATATAAATGGATGTTGGTCTGGTTCAGTAACTATTCTTCCAGGAAACAAGCCTGTTATCCTTTACACTGGAATAGACCCGAACGACCGTGAAATCCAAAATTATGCTGTACCTAAAAACTTGTCCGACCCATACCTTCGCGATTGGATCAAGCCCGATGACAATCCGATGGTGGATCCGGATTCAAATGTCAATGCCAGTGCATTTCGTGACCCTACTACTGCTTGGTGGGTTGATGGGCATTGGAAGATTGTGGTGGGGAGTAGAAGACATCATAGAGGTATGGCATACTTGTATAGGAGCAGAGATTTTAAGACATGGATTAAGGCTAAACACCCTCTTCATTCGGTTCCAAGAACGGGTAATTGGGAGTGTCCGGATTTCTTCCCGGTTTCATTATCCGGCCAAAATGGGTTGGATACTTCAGTTGTTGGGGAAAATGTGAAGCATGTATTCAAGGTGAGCTTGGACATTACAAGATATGATTATTACACTGTGGGTACTTATGATAGGACGAGGGACAAATATATTCCGGATAACACGTCAGTTGATGGGTGGGCTGGCCTTAGATTTGATTATGGAAACTTTTATGCTTCTAAGAGTTTCTTTGACCCAAGCAAGAGCAGGAGGGTTTTGTGGGGTTGGGTTAATGAGTCTGATACTGCAGCGGATGATAATAGCAAAGGATGGGCTGGAATTCAGGTAATTAATTTGTGGTTCATTTATTTATTTTTTATAACTTAAAATCAATATTTGGA
Source organism: Manihot esculenta (assembly GCF_001659605.2). Taxonomy (NCBI): domain Eukaryota; kingdom Viridiplantae; phylum Streptophyta; class Magnoliopsida; order Malpighiales; family Euphorbiaceae; genus Manihot; species Manihot esculenta. The sequence continues at coordinate 8,822,534 of NC_035169.2, read as the reverse complement.
GACTGCTTCATACCATCAAATTAATTCTTAATTTAGGGTGTTCCACGAAAGATTTGGCTAGATTCAAGTAAAAGACAAGTGGTTCAATGGCCTGTTGAAGAATTGGAAACTTTAAGAAGGAAAAAGATTGAATTGGGTATTCAAAAGCTCAAAAAGGGAGAAAAAGTTGAAGTCAAACGCATCACTGCTACTCAGGTTTCTTTCTATTTAAAAATAAAAATTCTTTTGTATAATATAAGTTGAAATAATTTGATAATTGTTCTTTGATCAACAGGCTGATGTTGAAGTTACCTTCTCATTTCCAAGCCTTGAGAAAGCTGAACCATTTGACCATAAATGGGCTGACATTGATGCACAAGGTGTTTGTGCTGAAAAGGGATCAACAGATCAAGGTGGTCTTGGACCATTTGGGCTCTTAACATTAGCTTCAAAGGAACTTGAAGAATTTACTCCTGTTTTCTTCAGAGTCTTCAAAGCAGGAAACAGGCATAAAGTTCTCCTTTGCTCTGATGCAAGAAGGTTTTTCTTCTTAAACTCATTCTACACATATTTGAAAAATTCTTTCATGCATATTTTGTTTATAGTATCACAATAAGGTTTTGATACATGTTGCTCTTGCAATTGAACAGCTCTTCCCTGCGAGAGGGACTGTATAAGCCTTCTTTTGCTGGGTTTGTTGACGTGGATTTATCGACTAAGAGACTTTCACTTAGGAGTTTGATTGATCACTCAGTGGTGTCAAGTTTTGGAGAAGGAGGCAAGACTGTGATTACATCTAGGGTTTATCCTACTTTGGCAGTATTTCATAAAGCTCATTTATTTGTGTTCAATAATGGATCTGAAACTATCACAGTGGAGAAATTTAATGCTTGGAGTATGAAGAATCCTATAATGAATAGAGGCTTTGAGACTGCTTAAAGAAGTGAGAATGCGGTAAAAAAGGAACTGTTTGAGCTATAGACATAACAATGAAATAAGAATCCTCTCGCTATGGGTTTACTCTGTCTTAATAATTTTAAGTTTTGTAACATCCAATAAAGAGAGCTATGTAACTGCTCAAGTGTACGAGATTTTAAGAAAACAAAGAAAATCTTAATTAGCATGTTTTTTTCTTCTTAATCATCAATTCAGTATCATTCAAATATCACTGGCCAATGGACACCAACTGCCTTGTTCAAAATTTCCTTTGCAAAATGTAAAGGAATTCACTTCACAAAACAGAGCCCTTGACAACTTGTATGGCAAGGGAACAACAGCTGAGCCAAAAGACGTTTGTGAACCATTCACTCACTCAATAACTGAATAAGGGTCAAGCTCCATTGATGAATTTCAGCTCCCAACCAATTCATCTCTGCAAATTATGAACCAGTTTGTATTAATATTATAAAATTGAATATGCATGACCTCTCCCCCACACCATCAGCTTTAAATTGTAATCCCTCGCTCCTATTGGGATTTTTTTTTCCATCTCCAGTTTCATTTAGTTACAGTTTGGTTTTTGTTAGTCTTGATACTCGGCAATTTAAGGAAGATGAAAGAATTTAAGGATAACGACAACCTTTCTTCCTTTTTTGTTTAAAAAAAAGGGGTAAAGACAACTTGAATTACCTTAAGGAAGAAGAACAGGGAGAGAGACTAGGAAATGAGACGCCTAATGAGTTAGATCCAAATAAATTACTTCTCTTGTTTCGAAATTTAACTTTTAACTTAAATTTTAATTTAAACAATAAATTGTAATTTAATAAATATTGCACACACATCTACCTAAATTAAATTCATTTTTTACAAGAAAAGACTTGTCAATTATTTCAAGCAATTAATTGAGTAGAAGAATTCTATCGTTTTCAATAATATTTCAAACATATAATTTTTAAAACAATTTGTATTGAATTTTTTAATAAAATCAAATTCTAATTAAAAGAGTTGATCCGAATTGATGAATAGAAAGAGATTCAAAACATCCATCCAAAGGAATCATGCTCGACTAGTGGGTGGTTGCTACACAACACAATGTCGAATCACAACTTCAAAAATAAAGTATCTGCTTCATTTAATTCGATAAAAAATCTTAAAATAGTGTGCCTGTTAAAGCCAAAACTGAAATGCAAGAAAATATTGCAAATCTAACATTTTAATCTTTGAACGCCATAAAAGCACACCTCTGCATCAGAGTTTACTTGATCTTCTTCTTGGGCCTCAACTGCAAAAATGGAAACATAAGATTCAGATCTCCTGAAGGAGAGACAGGTCTAATTGAAAGTAGAGAGAAGCCAAACAAGGATCATAATGGTTGAGTTCAAGAAGAATAGGAACCTGATTGCTGTGGCCACATTTCTTCTTCCGGCAGTTAACAGCCCTTGGATGGAGACGAGCGTAACACCTAGAAAAATATGAAAAGCTTATAATTAATTGAATGCTGGAGTTAAATTCCCACTAATTAAAAATATGCCCTAAAATATTATACCTACTATCATGACCAGCACATTATATGGTATTAAAGCAACAAAAGCCTCAAAAAATTGAACTATTCAGAGAAGAATAGGTAAATCAAAGCCAAAAACATTTCTATATAATAACGATACAAATCTCAAAATACATGCACATTTAGATATAATATACGCCATCCAGTAAAATCAACTGTAAGTAAAGCCCAGTCGATACAATGATGTGAATGGAAATCAATCTTGGGACTAGGATGCCCTCCGTTGCACTGATGAGAAAAAGAGGGTTCAACATGTAGTCCCACCAACGAAAAACACACAACAAAAGGCGTTGGTCAGGAAGAGGGGGAGAAAAGGAAAAATAAGGATGACAACAGGTACTATTTAAGTGTTAATACTTAAACATCTTTCTAAGTACACAAGTTCATACCCATGACTTGAATCCATAATTACAAAATAAAACAAAGTGATAGACGCCTTATATTTTCACAGCTCAATGGGCAAAAGGGGTTTAGCTTTCAAAGCAACAGTCATGGATGAAAATCAGACTCAAATTCTGGTCACAAACATGCACAGGAAGAAAAGGGATAAGTTAAGACAATTTCGTCACATATGAACAATAGATTGTCAAGAAGTAAAATATTGAACTCAAAACAAATGTAGGAAAAAAATGTACCAGCCATGAAAATCAACTGAATGGAAAAAAATTCAAGCTGACAAAGTTGAAGAATGGAAATTACTATTGGGAACATGTATGACCTCTAGTGCACTTTAAGAGCACAGAAGCTAAGTTAGTTCCCTAAAGTCATAGAAAATGTCCATGATTTGAAACAAGCTTCCTAAATTCATACACCCAAATCTTTCCAAATAACATCATAAAAATGAAATATTCAAACTAAACGCTACCAAATGCGGTTTAACCGACTATAAAAGAAGTTCCAATAAAATACAAAGTAAACTTGAGGCGAAATGGACATACTTGCGGCAGATCATCTTGTCTTGATTGTATTTGCGAGCCAATGCCATAAGAGAAGGCTCTATAATTCCTCCCCTAAGCCTCAGCACAAGATGTAGGGTTGATTCTACATGAGAGCAAACAAAACAATACACATTTAAATAAACAATTATATTTACAAAATCAAAAGCTAACATGTTTATGATTGAAAAGAGACCCACCTTTCTGAATATTGTAATCAGCTAAGGTTCGACCATCTTCAAGCTGCTTCCCAGCAAAGATCAAACGCTGCTGGTCCGGTGGGATTCCTATTCAATCATTATCAAATCCCAGATTAGAAGTTACAAAAACAAGTAAAGAATTTAATTTAATGAAAAAGGACTAAATCAAGAGTAAAATCCAAGACTAATATTAGAAATATAAAAGTAAAAGAGCCCATTTCTCAGCAAACAAATAGAAAGGGAATGGAAAATGGAGCAAACGAAATGAAGAAAAAAGGTAATACCTTCCTTGTCCTGAATTTTGGCCTTGACATTATCGATGGTATCGCTGCTCTCTACCTCGAGAGTTATGGTCTTCCCAGTCAGGGTTTTGACAAAAATCTGCATCTTTCCTCTCCGGCGTCTCCCTCTCAATAGCAAAGATGAGAAGCAGCTAAATGTGTCTTTAGGGTTTTATAGTCCGGCCTCTAAGCGCTAGGGTTTTCAAAACCACCCGTAAGTGATGTTCCCTTTTCTAATTTTTTTTGGGCCAATTAGGGTTTTCGAGAAATGCCCTAAGCCCATTTAAGCCCAAAAATTTTCTATTAGGCCCCTTAGCCTTACTTCCTTCCCGTGTATGATGAACATTACTTCAAAGAAGTAGACCAATAGCCTATTTAGTTTTCTTATTATTAGAACTGCCGTTAATTGAAAAAAAAAAAAAATATGTAGATTAAAAACTTAAAAAGAATAAGATGCTCTTTTCAAACTGTTTTTAATATATTTTTATATCAGTGCCTAAAAAAATTTTTTCTTAAACAGAAATTTCTTTTAGCTTTTGAAGCCCAAGAGATCTAAGAAATAACTAGCAAGAGCCCCTTATTAAAATTAGAATAGATTTTTAAAATTCAAAATCGTAATAAGAAAATTAATCAAATAAAGTCTTATAAAATTATAAATAATTTCATTAAAAAAAAATTTAACTTACAAAATTTTTACATTCCAATCAAAAAAATTGATAAAAAAATTAATTCAATTGAATTTTTTAAAAATTTTTCTAGATAAATCGACTTTCACATTAGAGCTTACATGATCTTCTCCTTGGGACTCAAACTGCAAGGAAGGATCAATTCGATTGACTTCTCTTTCTCTCTAGAAAGCTAAAGAGAGATTTTTCTCTTGCTTCACTTTTCCCGGGGGCGCGTCTTCCTTCTACTCAGAGGGTAGGTTCTTCCTCACCTCTGCAAATTGTATATAGTTGATTTTGTTCTGTTAGCAAATCTGATGGAGTATGAGAGGGATCTTTAGATCTGCTCTATCTGGATGTTTTGGGTTTTTTGTGTGATTTTTGCATGCATGTTTGTTGTGTTCCAACGGCGATTCTTCTGGTCGTTCTTGCATATGCCAGGCAAAAGGAGGTTCTTCCTTTAATGGTATGTTTTCTTTGCAATCATTGGAGCTCAACAGAGGACATCTTGAATCTCCGGGAGGGTGCATTTGAGTTTTTGGCCATGAGGACAGTAATTTCCAGGGTCCAGGAAAATCAACCACCAGAAAATCCCGAGTCACCTGAGAATGGAGTTCAATATTGTGACTAGGAAGCACTCTATTGCACCAACAACAGGAGAAAAAAGGAAAAAGGTTCAAAAGGCATCACTAAACCAGAGAAGGAATACATTATGCACACAAAATGGGGGGAAAAGCTGAAGAAAACAACAATAATGATGGAAGAAAACAAGGCATGAAAAGATGAACCATCTTAAGCACAGATGACTCGCATTCTCAACTAAAATCAGTGATATATAATTGCAACCGAAGATAAGAATCTGCTCATATTTGTTGCAGCTCATTATCTAAATATGGGTATATTGGTAAAGCAAACGTGTCATTTCATCAAACACAAAGACGACATCTGTTTCAATCCCTTCATTTGTTTGGTCAAGAAAGCGGAAATCATAGTTAGGCCACTATTTTTGAAGAATAGTATGTGCAGTAGCTCAGACATGAGAATTTACCACCCACAAAAATCAACTGAGTGTTAACAATCCCAGCTGATAGAGATGAATGGAAATCATTATTGGGAGCTGTTCTAACCTCTTGTGCAAGTTTAAACGCAAAGAAGCTATATAAGTCCCTTAAAGTTGTAAAAATGGCAAATGATAAAAAACAAGTTTCCCAAATTCTGAACCCAAAAGATTGCTAAACGAAAAAGTTGTAAGCTACTCACCATTATATTAATTATTTCACAAGTAGTAGCAGTAATATCCAAATAAAATGTAGAAACTAAAACCAAAAGAGAGGGCATACTTGTGGCAGATCATCTGGTCTTCATTGTATTTTCGAGCCAGAGCCACAAGAGAAGGCTCTCTGATCCATTCACTAAGCGCTACGTCCCTACAAAAGATGAAGGGTCGTTGTGCATAAGAGCTAACAGATAATGCATTTTTTCAGCTTAAAAATTATTCCTTTTTTTCAGAAAATGGCGGATTCACAAATCAAGCACGAACCGAAGATAATAATTGACTGAGACAAAAACCTTATTGGATTCTTAATAAGCCACGTTCAGCCATCTTCAAGCTGCTTTCCAGCGAAGATTAATCGCCGCTGCTCCGGTGGGATTCATATTCCACCATCGTCCATGGCGAATTGATTTGATCGAAAAGGCAAGGGAAAAAGACCAAAAATATCCAAGTTTCGATAGTGTAGCCCAGGCAGGAGCAGCTACATATGGCCATGGCCATTCTCATCAAGTATTTCAAGGCCCAGGATCTCCTTGAATAGGGCTTCGTCCAAAATTTACACTCCTTGAAACTAAATAACTGCTGTTTGTCAAATTGAGTGTTTATACATAAATTTCGATATAAGCATTTAAGGTTAAAAGGTTATTTATAAAAATTAATAGAAAATCTACAAAATTGATTTTATCCAAATTGAGCATATTATGCAAAAGGTAACCTCCACGCGTTCTCAAGACATGTTTCGTACTTGTCTAGACTCCGACAATTGTACTCTTGGTAGTCTCTGATTCTGTCTAGACCATACTGGCTTTCAACTTGATTCAACCTATCCATTCTGCTATATTCTCATTTCATCACACTACATGAAACTTGGATGTTCGCATGGAAGAATAAGTGACAGATTTATAAAAAAAAAATAGAAGATTATTCATAAATCATGATATGTTCATTAATCAACTATCTTAATTGTATTTTATTACAATGAGGGTCAAAGACAATACCCGTAATACTCCCTTTATAATGAATCCATTAAAAAAAGCTATCACCATGCATTTATGCTTGAAGGGAGGCTATCTTAGGCGCCACAATCTGAAGAAGACCCTTTGGATTGTCGACATGAACCCAGTGCCCAGAGTTTGGAAGAACATATACTGCAACCTTACCCGCAGAACCATTTTCTTTCTGATTGTCAAGACTTTCAAGTCGCAGAATTGTATCTGGCTCCCAACGGTCACTCTTCTCCGCAATCACGATATCTATTTCCATTCCTTTCGGTGGGTGCTCCAGTAAAGACCAATATGATGTCTCCCTATAGAATTGAACATCCATTCTTTATAAAGAGGGGGAAGCAAAAAGCACAAAACAATGCTTAAAGCATCATTATACCCATATTTATTCTGCAAAGATCAACTAAAGGAGCTGATTCACTAGGAATTCAATTGGAGAATCTGTTGCTTATTACCAATGGAAAGTTTATCCATAGCTATGCAACAAATTTCACATAAACACATTTTATTCCGTTGCTAATTTGTTGGTATATGAATTACCAATAAAGGTTTTTGGTAAAATATTGTAGCGGAAGTTAGATTGACCTGTAAGACTTGAACATCTGGATGGCACCTTCAAGATTAAAAGCCCATGTCTCCTGATCTCCAGATTTCTTAAGATTAATACCAATCCATTCTGATAATGACTTGGAGAACCCAAGTTCAATCATGTGGTTCACAAGCCACCTGAAACCATGAGTGTCCAAAACAAAATTAATTTTCAAAGTGAAAAGGAGAGCAAGTTGAAAATGTTTTCCACTTTTTCATTGAAAGTGTGTTGATAAACATCCTCCAGTCCACAATCAAACCAGGTGAAACAGTGAAAAGTGAATTTAAATTAATTTTCCACATTCTAAGCAAATTGAAACATAACCTCAACCATTTCTGAAATGTTAATCCCTGAATTCTATACTTATAATATGGTTTGAATCATCTTAGAAGAAGAATGGAAGCATTAATTATTGGCTCCATAGAAAAATGGGAAGTTGAACAAACTATAGTGACGTTTTCTTTCAGAATCTTAAGGCAATAAGTGAACAATGAACACTCTCTCTCTTCCATATTCATTTTAATGCATGCAAATTACATTCCACTATGTTTCTAACAACTAATATATGAGAAAATTATTTCAGAAGTCAATAACAAATGCAATTTCTAGAACAACTATAATGATACCTGCTTCTTCACCTCTTTAACTGGGTGAGGAGAAGCAGGTAATTGACTATAAGGAAAGAAGACTTACTTTCGTGAAGGAATTAGTGAAGGTAAACTCTGCAATGTCTTCAAGACTTTCTCGACTTCTCCATCACTTTTTTCAAGGCCTACTTCCCCAGGGACAGAATCCAAAACCCACAGCTGTTCTGCATCAAGAAATAAGCTATGAAAGCAAAGTAATTTCCTTTTCCACATACAAAGGATCCATTATCAATTCCAAAGAGCACAGGATGCTTATTACAGACTAAGCATGATCCTCTTGATATTACAAATGAAAAAGAATAGCTAGATCCACAAGCCACCTATTAATAACCTTACTATTTCAGCTTCACTTGACATGTCAAAATAGGTCTCTCTACAAAATTGTAGCAGGAAGCTTTCAAGTCGAAATTATATTTTATGCCAAATACCTAAATAAAAGCCATGGCATTTCAGGATTGTGGGTCCAAAAGGTTAAAGAAAAAAGCGACATTTATATGCACTAAACCCATTACAAAACTGTGGGAAATAAAACCACTTCTCAGAGCAAAGTATTTGCTATCACGCATGATCACTCAACATAAGTGCTACAATATGGAAGGGGGAAAAAACTATCTTACCATGGATTTGAATGCATAAAATGTTAGGAATTAAAGATTATTTTACTATTTTAAGCACTTGTACTTAAGTTCATCATGTCCCCATGGTTAACTAGTCAATTCTCCCTTTTCTCCAAGGACCATGCTTGCAAAGAGGCCGTCTACATAGGAAAGTGAACCTAATGTTTTAGTTTGCAGCCTCTGATACACATGATTTAAACCATAATGGCTACTCCATCTATCATCAGCATATTTCTTTCATTTCCTCGGTGGCAGAGCAGAAATAAATCAAATACGCATGGTAACTGAGGTATCATCCAAGCAAAACAGAAAAGCGAATCAACACATTAGAACAAACACTCAACATCCACATAGGATGGAATTCTTCATTTCTCTTCAGGATTTGTTATGAAACTAAAGATGGAGATACCTGCTTGGGCAAAGCAACAGATTCTCCATAATCACCACGATAACAACTCTGCGCAAACTGGAGAGCAACCTTGCCTCCCATGGAGTGACCAATAACGACATCAGGCCAAGCCCAACAATGAGATTTGACCAAATTAGCCAAATCTTTAGCTGCATTGAATAAGTTATGAGGCGGGTGCAGACCTTCAATATCGGCAGATTTCCCATGGTTCCTCATATCAACAAGCACCATTCTCCACTCTATATGCATTTACAAAGGCATGAGCAATCAAGCAAAAGATTCGCTTAAGAGATGAAAAGTTGCGGGGGTACCAGAAGAAGAAGAAGACGAATTGGAAAGATAGGAAGCGAGATTTCGAGAGAAGGAACGCCAGTTGCGGCCAGATCCTAAAAGACCATGGAGAATAAAAGCCGTTGAAGTGTATGGCTTGTCCGGGGAAGATCGTAGCTCTTCGAAGGCTAGGGTTTCAAGCGTCCGTGTGCTTGAGTAACTGAAGCCTGAAATCCGCCGGAGGAAGGAACGAGTCAGGAGGTTTAAACCCGTTTTGCTCCTGACAGTTGCCATGACGACGAGTCGAGAACCGGCGACGCACTTCTCTGCACTTCGGCTTCGAGGCCACTGCTTGTGCTATTTTCACTGATGCACTATGTCAGAACTGTGCGAGAACAAAACGATGTCAGAACAGGACGTCGTCGTATTCTAACATTTTTATAATAAACTTGCAGGAATATCACGTTTGACGCAAACTAGAAAAATTATTGGTGTAAATATAATAGAATTATTATTGCATAAGCCACCCTTTAATTTAATTTTTTTAAGTAAATGAAAACCTAACATAAAACATTTTTTTAACTTCAAATATTAAAAATTTTCATATTTTTATTCATGGATTTTTTAAATTAAAATAGTAAATAAACATAATTTTTAACACACAAAATTTGAATTATTATTTTCTTTAAAATATTAAACATAATTAAAGTAAAATTAATTCTTAATAATATTTTAAAGATAAATTTTTTACATCATAATAATAGAAAGTAATTTTGGTATCAATTAGATTTTAAAAATCAAAATAAATAAATTATAATCATAAAATTATGTCAAACATAAATAATATTGAATTAAATTAATTATATGAAATTGTATCTTATTATATAAGAGAATTCAATTTTAAACTTGAGATGAACTTTATTCTTTTTATTCATTTGAACCATATAGGATGTTATTCTCCACTATTTAAAAATATAACAATTTATCTTTTAAATTGAATTTTATTAGCAAAATCATATGACAATGATCTTGAAGCTGAGATGATATTATTACAATTCATGTTCAGTATAATTCTAGGATTAAAAATATATTTATCTTTACTTTTAAAAATACAAACAGTAATATTTTTTTTTAAAGATAAATTCTTGCTGTATTAAGGAAAGCTTATATGTGGCAAATTATAGCAGAAGAAATATATATTAACAACATAAATAGAAAAAGAGAGAAAAGAAAAAGCACATACATTTATGAGAAATATTTAAACACATATTAATTCAAAAATAGTCTTGTTAATTTTATAAAATCCAGTTTAAATTTCATAAAAATTTAATAAAAATTTATTTTAGTAATATTTAATTTCACCCCATTTCACTAAAAAATTAAAGGCTAATTTTTTAAAAATATAAAATACATAGTTTCATTAAATTCACTAAACGAGTTTCTTCCCTTTCTCCTTTGTTTTTAGCAAAGTATTGCAAAAGCTGAAATCCGAAACTCAAAATAATTGACGAACTTTCAATTTTTCAAAAGAGAACCCTTGAAGCATTTTGAATTGGAAAAAAAAAAAAAAATTTGTCAAACCACATCAACTATGCACCAAATAATTTATTTTTTTTTCTAATTTCATCCCATAAGAGAAACCAAATAATATCAAAAGAAACAAAACCCAGCAAATCCACCTTCCGGCAATAACTTCACATGGTGATCGCACAAACTGCCTATTCTTCGCAGGAAGAATGCACAAAAGGATTCTCCACGTTGGTTTGCTTGCTTATAGACACCCAGTTGACACCTCTTAACCAGTGCACGAATTACAACTCGGAGACAGAGGAGATTGTTTCTAAATTTTGTGCTGAATAAAAGTTGGACAAATACTTAGAAGATTACATTATCAAAATGAGTGTTTCTTAATCCTCCCTAGTCAAATGGTTCGATTCTGGGGTCATGTTCACTTGCCATCAACATCCCAGTGCACAGGCATGTAGGGCACATTACCTAAGTTAACAACGAGGAGTATCAGACATTGTGAGGCAAAGTATGGTTAGATTTCTTCTATTTATTGCATATGTGGAACAATACAGAACATGTCAACGGTAGAAAGTAGATATCACACATGGTATGCTGCAAAATTATGTGCGCTAATGCCTAATGTGAAAACACGGGGAATCAGCAATATATACTCGCTGTGTTCAGATTAGTCTAAGAAAATGCAATCAACATAACATTAGCTGCAATAGAAAGGCAACTCTACTCATAAAATTGTCATACAACATTTATTTCTAGTTATGTTTTTCCTTGCCGAGCTATAATAGAGAAACTACAACTATTTTATAAGCCATGTAACCAAGGAATTGCTGAGCCATAGCCATAACTTGCCCTCGAAGCAAACTTCTATAACTAAGGAAGTGATCCAACAAATGCAACTTGCAGACTATTTAAAACCATATTGCTAGAAATTAGAACAAGTTTGAATATGGAGAATGTTAAATTTGGGTCAGACCTAACTCACCCCAAAAGTTAGCTCAAGGGAGGAAGAAGTGCCTATAGCCCATATAAGGGGCACATTACCCCTTTCCACAATCGATGTGGGATTCAACACACCTCCTCACGCCCAGAATTTCTACTGGTGCGTCGCACATTTATGGGGCGCCCAACATCAGATGGGGAGGCTCTGATACTATGTTAAATTTGGGTCAGGCCTAACTCACCCCAAAAGCCAGCTCAAGAGGGAGGAGTGCCTATAGCCCATATAAGGGGCACAATACCCCTTTCCACAACCGATGTGGGATTCAACAGAGAAAATGCAGCATTAGAATTGGAAATTCAGCTTCATATTCAGGAATAGTTAGCTGTTTTTTTTTTTTATATTTTCTTTTACCTTTCCAGCACCAGAACAGTTTGGACACCTTTGAGTTGTTGGTACTTCCAAGGGTCGATCAGAAGCACTGGATAGTGAGATGGAATCAATGCTCAAGCACACACCACTTGATGAACATCGGGCACAGGCCAAGTATCCTACATAAAATCATATCAAAGTATTGTTATAAATTCATACAAGAGAACGAAAAGAAAACAAGCATTTCTTGATATAAAACCCATTGTGGTTGGGGAAAAAGGACAGTATATAAGCACGCCAAAATATCATATCACGATACTGATTCCATTGTGTGATCTGGCAGCATAAGTTTCCACAAATATCTTAATTCCTTGATGATTCTATAATAGCTAAAGTGTATCAAGGATTAAAACAAAAAATAACTAGAAATTTTTTCAGCATTAAAAGAAGTGACAAAACAGAAAGCTAATTGAATTGCATTAATAAAAATCACTTTGACAAACCAACCACATTGTAATTGTAAAATCTTTCAGCAAATACTCAAGCCTTAAATGGATAAAATTCTGATCTGCTAGGATAAAAATTGCAATTTTCACAGTTACTTCCCAATGCATAAACTAACAACAAACAGAGGAGAAAAAAGATAAAAACAGCATCGACTGTAACACAAGTTATTCAAATTCTTTTGATGGACAGAAGCACATCCATACAACTATTGGAAAATACCAGTTCCATGGCAATATTTGCATCTTTTCTTCTCTTGTTGCTCAACATTGTTGGCTTCAATCAGCATCAATGCTGAAATGACACCCACTGCCCCACCTGAAAAGGACGCCACAATAGGATCCACCTGACTGAACTTAGAAGTCAAAGAGTTACGAGTCTAATTCAAGGCTTTAATCAAAGCAAATATGCAGCAGAATAATGCCAACGTTGCAAGTTTTTTTAAGTTGGGGGAAATGCTACCTCAGTTGCATTGGCAAATGCATGCTACGTATGAAATCCTCATATGAGGTGCCCCCAAGACCTAATTTTAGTTCCAGCTGCCAGTGAAAAAAAAAATAAAAAAAATGTCTTACAATTCTAGTGGGACAAAAAGTTCAGCTCTAGCAATCAAGGTTGAAAGTCCAACGAATGAATAATTAAAATATGGAATGCACTTTAAATATTAGAAAAATTATTTATCCAACTTATGGGGGATTAAGAGTTAGTAAGGAAGAAAAGGAGGAAAAGCATTCTTTGTTCCAGATGGATTAGCCCCTTGTATGGTTAAACAATGACAGCTCTCATTCTCTCCACTCCCCCCCCCCCCCCACCCCCCCACCTATACATTGTCATCTAACCACCAAATTTGTGTTACTTGGCACACCAGTCAAAGACACCTCAAGTCATATCACAATCTATTAATGTCAGTTTCTCTTGTGTATAGTTTTCCGTCTCTTGCCAATTGATCAAATCTCCATCCCTATTTAGTATATCAAAAGACTGCTATCTTACATGAACTCCTCAAAGTACATGTAACCTATCATATAGAGAAATTAAAATGAATAAGCCCACAAAGGTGAGAAATTTGAGTGCAAACAGTAGCTGTAGCTGCAGTCTTAACCTATCACAGAGAGAAAGCAACACTATCCAACTAAAAAGATTATTCTTTCTATGATCTAGCAGTATAAAGAAAATTAATCCCCATTGGAACTGACTGGAAAATATAGAAGCTTTCTTTCTTCATATTAAAACAGACAGCAAGAGTGACACTCTTAAGTGCCATAAATGGCTAATGAATAGGTAACCAAAATAGGAGATTCTATCAAATACATAAGAAAACTTCTAAATCATATTGTGAGCCTTAAACCCTACCAACAGAGTTGATTAATAGCAACTGTAAGGTTGTAAATCATAAAAATATGATTATTTACAGCACATACATTTATCTCATTTCCATATCAATCTTGAATTTCTAACCACATGTATCCCAATCACACTTCAACTCTTCAAACCAGATTCAACCATACCAGCGATCTTAAAAATAAAAACTAGAGTTTCAATATTTTCCAAAGGGGAAAGAAAACTGGTGTGAAGGGGAAAATCCCTTAGATGAGACATGATGTAGACTCGAGTAAAATAACTCCACATAAAAGGTGTACATGGTGCAATACAGTTATCGAGAAACTAAACATATCTCCAGGCGAACAACTAGATGGCTGCAAATATCCTTTATATCCTCAAAGAGAATGATAAAATGAACTAGAAATAACTTACTGTAGGAGCAATTAGACCCCCAAATGCGATAATTCCCGATATAAAAGATAAACTTGTAAGGTAAAGCTGCTTCAATGTCTTCGGTGTCTACTTCAAAAGCAAATTATGCAACGTGATTAGTCAAAACAATAATACCATTTTATAATTATCATCCTAAAAAGAGCAATTAAGGAAAACAATGGAGATGAAAGCACAGCATTTCCTTTACAAGTAAAAACATTTTGCTTTATCGCACTTGCAAGGTACATTAATCAGTGGCTGTGTGTGCCTGAACAGGATTAGATGGTGTAAATATTAATATCACCAGTGAATACACAGAAGTATAAATTTCACAACTAACCACACGAGGAAGAAAAGGAATTGATGATGGCATTTCAGGCATTTCATCTGCCTCTTCTTCTTCTTCTTCGACGTTTTCATCAATAACTTTCACACTCTTTATGCGTTGCTGTACGCGCAGTCTCCTCACCTGACGCCATTAAAAGCGCAGAAATTCACACAACAAATCACACAAATATAAGTTCCATATGAAATGAGTGAATTTGAAAGAAAAAGAAACCTCTTCCATGAGAAGAAAGATCTTATTACGCCTACTCCTTATGTTATCTTGAATTTCCTGCAGCTGCATCTGAACAAAATCCTGAACAGTCTCGGGCCCTTCTATAATGCAAAAGTTGCTGAAAAATAGAAAAAACAAAATCATAAATACTGGCATGAGAAATGAAATGAATTCGATTTGCAGTTACGCACAATTAAAGAGAAATTAAAAAGTATAGGAACCTGGATAATCGATCGCCGGAGGGAGCAGAATCGGAGGAGTTGATCGGAGAAGAGCAGAGGATGCGAAACAGAGAGGAGGAGCGGTTGGATAGTAAGGAGAGGCGATTAGAAAATACATGAGGTTTAGATTTAGAAGAGGAAATTGGGAATGGAGAGAGAAGACGATGGTGAGAGCAAAGAGAGAAAGCGTCAGTCATTGTAGATTGTTGTGTGAGCTCATGCAGAGAGAGAGAGAGAGAGAGAGGTTCAGTTGGTTCTGTGAAAAAGATAAGGAAAAAGTTGAGAGGAATCTGGAGAAAGAGGAGACGGTATCTTCCAAGAAACAAGCATATGGGTATCGGCTACTGGCTAGTGAGTTTGCCAACTGTTGATAGTTGCCATGTCGTTTACATAGAGCTTATTTGAAATGTTTCTTTTTCTATAATGTTTTGAGGGAAATGGAGTGAAGAGAAAAGAAAAATTTTTGATTTTTTTAAATTTTTTATTTGAACAACAGATGGGAGAAAAGAAGAGAAATGGAAAGATGAAATTTAATTACATTAAAATACTTAAATGTTTTCATTGTTTTACCTTCTCTATTTTTTAATTTGTGAGTGCATAATAATCATATTTTGTATTAGAGAAATTGTTTTTTTCTCTATTCTAATAATATATCTAAACAAGAGAAAGTAAACCATATTTCTATTATTTTCCTTTCTCTTTATTTCTCTTTTTTAATTTATTTTCATTTCTTCTTCATAACTAAGCATCTAAGCAAAAGGTGAGAGTTTATTTGAACCTTAAAGAAAATATTTTTAAAATAATGAGATTTTTTTTAATTATAAAAGTGTTGAATTTATGCTTTTAATTAGAGTTTTAAATATTTTTCATAACTCTAAAGCTTCTGCTTTTTACCCAGTAAATTCATTGGTGCATTTAAATAAATTCAAAATATTTTTTAAATAATATAAGTATTAAAAAATTAATTTAATAAAATAAATATTTATTGAGAACACTTTTCTCTATTCATAAACATAATTTAATTTTAATTTAATAGACTGAAAAATACTCTGTAGTTGATATAATAATTGAAAAAAAAAATATAAAGCTTGTTAAACATTACATCAAAAAGGAAAATAACATAAGCAAAAACAATACCAAGAAAATAGCAGCAACATTCATAGGAGATAGCCAACTTCCAAATCCTTTGCATCCTTCATAAAGATCACCACTCCAGTTTAATGCATCATTACTATACTTTTTTCTCTCTGAGCTCATCACACCTTTGCTTTCTTGTTCAGCTACTCTTACATGAGACAAGATGTGAGGAAAAACCATTTCATAAGATTTCTCTCCAATTAACAAATCTGAATGTCCAAATCCTTCTACAACTTCCCTTTCATGTCTGAAACTGGGTTGGTGCAGTTTCATGTACTTGTTCGCCAGAAATGAAGTTTCCGGAGTCACGAGGAGGCTCCATCCTCCCGAGATATATAGTGTAGAGACTGCCATCCTTTCTGGATGAATCAAGTATGAGTCGTTACCATTCTTGTCCACAATAAATCCTGAGTTGCAGATTTTTCTAAGATGAGGAAATGCTCCCATGGGGAGCCTTGTTAAGCAATATTCATTCAACCATTGATGCAAGGTCGGGCTCACGTTTTTGTGCCAGAATGTATTACCAAATATTCCTGAAAAAGTTTCGCATTCCTTGCAGGTGCATTTTTCGTATCGTGGTATGCAAGAGGCAATGAATTTCAAGAGCCGGTGTCGAAAACTTCTCTTTGATGTTTCCAACAAAGGCAAGATTTTCTTCTTGCCTAGTATAGCCATTGATACCTGCACTCCAAAGTCCAAATTGAGTTAAACCAGAGTCTCAGCCTTAAACCAAAGTGAACTGATGTAACTTGTTTTGAATCCTATTTTATATCTTTTGTAACTATTTCCGGAAAAAGAAAATTCTTAAATTTTTCACATGGAAAGAGAACAGTGATTGAGAGCTTACTGGGATTATAGGAAGCCACATTTTGAATCTGGCTAGTGTAGTAAGCTTGAAGAACATTGAAGAATTGGTGCAAGACAGAGAAGCTATATGGGTTGCAGAGACATGACCTCCCATGAGAGCTATATGAATGGCTAAGCCTCCAACACAGTGTGCAACTACATGTATCTTTGTGCTTGGTCCATTCAATTCAAGGATCAAATTAATTGCTGCAAATGTAAAATAAGGTTAAAAATTAATGAATCTGTAAGAATCTTAATCAAGAAATATATATTTTCTTTCTTGTTTACCTGCAGGGATATCATATTTGCCAATGTCTTCAATAGTGAAGCTGTTGGCTGGATTCGCTGGGTGCAATCGTGGTCGCAGTACCCAGACTTCATGTCCTTCTTCCAGTAAGGTTCTAATCAAATCATGTGGTTCTGTTGGAAGCCAGTAGCTTTCAGTCGAATGACCATCGAGGAGGAGGACAGGATTTAATTGTTTCTGTCCTTTAAGCCTCATTGGATTTGGAAAGCATTTCCACTGCCTGCAACTGATGAAATATCCATCTTCTGGATAAAACACAGAAGCCAAACATGGACAAAACGAAAAATCTAAGTACGCATGCAAAAGAAATGAGAGGACAGAAAGAAAGAAAAGTAATGAAACCTGCAATGGCTACCGAATTACCTCCCTCGATTTTCTTAATAATGATGCCATTGACCTTGAAAGTAAAAGAGTTTGGTATTCTACTTTTTCCTTTACTTGATAAATAAAATAACCAAATGCATTCATTCAAATAATTAGGTTGATTTCCTTGCTTGTCTTGATTGCATTTCAAATTGTAAACCTTTTTTCGACCATACCAAGCTTTAAAAGTTCTGTAATTTGGCCTGCTGCATACCTGTTTTTATTTTATAGAGTGTGCTCCTTGGATAAGGTTTGTTGCTGTAATCATTTGGGATGAAGTCCCTGTGACTCTCCCTTGGCGTTTGTAAAACATATGTTCTCAGTAAACTCTGTAGAAGAATGCATATGAATCTTCCTGACCTGTCTCCTTTGAGGCTCCATAAACTCTTAATAAGCTCCATGAAGGAAACTCTAAGCTCTCCTTTTAAATTCACCATTGTCTCTCTTGCATAGTTCGCAGCAACTTTTTCAAATGTTACATGCAGTGTTGTTGTCTCTTTCCAAGCATATACTGCAAAGAGATACGGATTCAATATCTTCTTTCCCTCGAGAACATATCTGCATCGAAATAGATTCTATGAGTTCCATCAAAATTTTTTTAAAAAATGATAAGGAATTTTGTTTGGTACAATGAAAAGGATTCTACTTCAAAATTTAGCATACTTTGAACCAGAAGAAGCTACAAGGAGAAGACGATAGTGCATATATTGTGTGTAAGGAGTTCTACGGTCCACCACACAGAGATCCACTTCGCCATCTATTATGTGAATTTTATCCTTTTCAATGGCTTTAAACACCACAAATCCGCCAACTTTTCCCCTCAAAAGAGGATGAAATCCTCTGCTAAGCAAATTATGTTCATCAATCCCTTCCTTATTCTGATAATTCATTTTCATTTTGAGATGAGCAGAACATGGCATACCCCCAACATAGCCTCTCATGGTTTCTTTGAACAGAACATTTGAATTGTGGTCATTATCCGAATTTTTATCGGCGACCAAACATGGGTTTCGTTCAACAGTTGAAATGTCAAAGTTTCTACCTCGTTTGCTCTTGTAGTCGAGAACATCCTGCACAAGATGCCTACTTACATGTTCAGCCGCTGTTGCAATAGTAAGACATGGGTTTATACCAACGGAACATGGGATTAAAGAAGCATCACAAACATAGAGGCCTGGGTGCACAGAGGCAGGAGTTGTTGGTTCAAAAATCTGACCTTTGTGGTTGCAAACCCCACGTGAAGGATCTGATGATGCATTGCATCCACCTAAAAGATGAACTGCTGTACTCCTGTACCTAGACATAAACAGGATTCCCCCCAATTTCTTGGTGAGCTTTTGATAGGCTTCAATTTTTTGGGGGAGCAAAGGATCATAAGGTGGAGTAAAGCAGATTTTTTCCGTGTCTTTGTCTAACACGATATTCCCATCACTTTCATCATATCCCATTGCATTGAGGGCAATTGCTTGAGTTGATTTAAGACCCAGGATATGTTTCAGCTTGTCAATAATCCCATGAATGAACCAGTATCCCGTTGGCCATCCATAATTCACAATCCCTTTAAACAGCAGATAAGGATAAGCCCTTGGAAGTACAGCACTCTGCACGAAAGGCAAAACAGTTAGCAAGGAGAGGCTACTACAAATAAGAGAATCCACTTACTTCAACATTCATATGCATTTGTTCATTAAAACCAGTAACATTGTATAACATTTTGCTGAATACCATAACATGCTTGTCACGTTAACCATACCAGAAAGGCTACTGATTAATAGATGAATATGGACATAGGTGTATTTTGCAAGCATGTTCCAGTAGTCTTAAATCAATATGAAAACCTGCTCATTAATGTGAGCTTCAAGTCAAACGAGCAGTATGCTCAACCTAAAGCCTTTACAGGAGATGTTGCATTATAGTTTAATGCTATAGAGTATTGTGGTCACACAAGTCAGATCATTTGCAATATTGCACCATAAACTAAACATAAAATGGAATTACACAGAAAATGAGGTTTCTCAAACACAATTTTTCAACCTGGATGGTGAAGCCCAATGAAGAAGTGTAAGATGATGAGATTGATGGCCCTGGCCGTTCTTGAAAAGGAATAGTTGACACTTGTTTTCTATCCAATCCATAACCACACAAGGGTGCAGTGCTCCCAGCAACATAAGCAACCGTATTTCCATTACAGCTGAATCCAGATCCAAGAGCTTTTGAAAGCTTCAAACCTCTCATTTGTGATTGGAAAAGTATCTCAGTTGTGCCAAAAACTCCTGCTGCAAGAAATAGTTAGGCGTTTGTTAGAAATTTTACAGGCGAAATCATGAGCAAATTACCTGTAGCTAATTTTCCTTACCAGATAGGATGACAAAATCGGAAGTTATATAGTCAATCTCATTTAAGTAAACACGCCATCTTCTTTTTCTAATGATTCTTCCTTCTTCGAGAACTTCATGCATGTTCTCCGTCAAATACTGAACTTGACACTCAGTTCTTACAGTACATCCTGCCTGCATCACAAGATATTATTACTTCGAACATGTCAGACTCCACGTATTATTAATAACTTTATATTTTTCATAAAGCATTTGAAAGTAACTAATCACTATCAAGAATTATCTACTGCAGATTTTTTGCTATGCTTACCCACTAGAAAATGATGTAATGCTATTAATCTGTTGCTATGACATACATTTTCTAGATTTCTTAGCGTGAAATCTACAAAAAAATCCGGGGAACAGTTTAACATGTAAATAAAATATCTTTCCACAAATTGATAATAAAAGAAGTAGCATATAATTTACCTGGACTGCTGAAAGAATATAATTTTTATCAGTAGAATTTTTGGCATCATGAGGGCACCCAGCAATGCAATTTCCACAGGCTAAGCAACTACTCGTCTGTTGAAGCTTCATTGTAGTTGATGGAGGCTCTTCAACTTGAAAATTCATACTGAGCTTAAATAAGCTGTCACAAATTTCTTCAGTCTCTCTTTCAGTTATCTCTCCCATTACTTTGGCAATTGGAAACTTGACTGGACTACTCTGTAATCTCAGAACTGCTGCAGCAGAAGCTTCACAAATATCCCAATCCCTCTCCCATTCCTTTGGCCATTTAGGATTCCTTCTCGCACGAACAGGGGTTTTCAACATTACTCCTGCATTGACTAGTGAACCACCACCGAGCCCACAAGCCACTGCAGCTAGAGAATCATTTTGCTCATATACCTATTATTTCAATCACCAAAGTCTGTTATTAATTCACTAAGCTCCAGGAAAAAGCACACTTTCAATGCTTTGGTTGGGCTTTCAAGTTAGATTCTAAATATTCAGAGACTATCTTTAATGTATGCAATCCAGCAGCTAGATAAAGAAAGAAAAGACCACAAAGAATGACCTGGAATAAAGCATGTTTGGGGCCAAAACTGATGCCTAAATTCTGGTTCTCCATCCTGACGGCTGACATGAGCTTCAAAGAGTCGTCAGGAAAATCCTCAGCTTTCCATCTCCGACCTTTCTCTATTAGACAGACCTTTGTTCCTGCCAGAGACATTCGACAGGCAGCAATAGAGCCACCATATCCAGAACCTACAACAATAGCATCATAACCACAATCCTCTTTATCTCCCATCCTTGCTCCTAAATGTTCCTGTTTCCAATCCTTCTTCTAATACCAGAAGAACAAGTATTCCAGGACTTAGTTCTTCCACATTAGCTTTTATATCTTACACAGAAAGCAAACAAGTAAAAAGAAAAGGGGAAGAACTTTAGTTTCAGATTCAGTTAAATATGGGTAAAGATACTGCCAAAATGAAATGTATTGCCAACATGAAAATGAAATACAGCTTGTCCACAGTACTGAAGGAGTGGAGCCATATTGTATTCCAATGGAGGAATAATTGTAGTAAAAATAAGCACAGATATGCATCCTATTAGCTTTGTTCTTGAAACAAAGAGGATCAGATACTATTCCTTGCAAAATTGCCAATAAAACAAAGACAGCCACATTTATTCCTGAAGGTAACAAATACAAACCATTATCTTGTTGAAAAAAGAAAACAAAAACTATACATTGCACTAGAACTAAGCTTTGTTATTGACAAGCTACTTAGTTCTTATTTCATTGAACTAAATAAGAACAGAACATACTGCAGAGTTTTACATTTTTTTACATCTCAAGTAACAAAACAATTCAACCTTTAGCAATTTCAACAGAATTGTGGACGGCTTGCAAGAAGATTTCCCATGATTCTAGGCTCATTAGAAGTTGAGTTATCTTTTAAAGGTCCATTTCTTATTGCTCAAAATATACGACCCGAACCACCAGTTGCTGGGAAAACCAAGCAATCAACTTACAGTAGGACCTCTGTCTTACCATCTCCAGTGTAATGAAACCCAATGTAATCTATTTTAGTAAAAGCAAACAATATCCAAGATGAATCCCATGAAGTCATGCAAGGGGTAAATTTGATTGGAATAATCCAAAAGGTTATTCAAAATTATATGATGAGTATCAGATGATAAAGACAATGTCTAGAAAACTGGACCTAACATAATGGTTAAAAAATAATGATTGTTTGGGGATAAAATCATTAATTTTACATTCATGGTTTCTATGAGGTGAGCTTTTCAATGCAGTGCCGGCCAAAACTATAGACAATAGAATGCTTCGAATAACTAGAGTTAGGACAGAAAAACAAAATAAAACAAAACCATAAATGAGTGTCTCATACAAGTTGTGGACAGGAACGCATAATGAAGGCATCAAGCCTCTAAAAAAAAAACAAAAACACCTGCCGCACACACGTACGCAAAGTCTAACAGATCAGAACACTGCATCATTCAAAATTTTATTTTGCAATGAAAAAGACAATAAGAAGAAGCCACTGTGATGAGAATATCAATTTAATACAAAAACATATGTAGTCTTACAAGAATATACAGTGTTGAGAATGAGATGGAGCTCATTTGCTATCACTTAATTTACAGTGTGGCTTAAAGCAGGCAATTATGCACTAAAATTGGATTTTTTTTTTCTCTTTTTTGGTTGATTATACTTGGGATTGGAGTTTGAACTTGTAACCTCATGGCTAAGACCCATATATTGAAATTGGATTCAAGTTGCACAAGATGGCAGCTAAAGTACCTTTAGTCTTGCACAAGATTGGCTCTAGGGTCTGACTAATACTTTGAGTTCAACTTCTAGCTTTTATGAGATGGACAAAACTTTTAATTGACCTTTAATGGCACAGGGACTAGCAGATTAGCTCCTTGGCAAAGACTGTTTGCCCATTCTTACCAACACAGAAATTAAGGAAGAGCAAATAAGAAGAAATCAACGCAATAGAAGGAAGAAGAGCATTGTCTCACGAGAACCTGGAAGAGCAAGGACTTGTTATTGGAAGTCAATTTCAAGGTTCTCAGGGAGACGCCATCTCGTTGTCGTCGTCGGCCGCATTGTCATCATTTTCCAGAGAGGATTTGGCGACCGCCTTCAAATTCTGGTGGGGATAAAATTCATCAAGCTTGGAGAGGTAGTTCTTCTCCCACCGACGTTTATCATGAATTGCCAGGAAAATGGGAAGAGCAGGAGAGAATTGCACCTGTTGGGTAGAGGAATTGGCTCCCTGCACACTCATGGCTGACTTGCAACTCGCAACCAAGCTTCTTTCGGAACTGGGAGAGGATAGAATGAGCAATGAATCGTTGGGATCGGTGGGGTGAGAATTGGACAAGCCCTGCACATTAGTTATACCGGCACAACAATCCAGAAATTTTTTTGGTGGAACCGGTACCCAGCGGATTCAATGTCTACCGGTACACAGCGGATACAATTGACATTGAAATGAATCCACAAATTTTTTTCTGTTTTTTTATTTAGAATCCACTTATCCGTACGATAAATTTGAACCAAAATCGGGGTCCAAACAAGTATTTGATTCAAACCAGAGCTTTGAGATGATTGAAGCTTAACCAATTATATCACTGAATCATTCAATTCTTGTGAAGAAAATTTCCGATGGGACTGAAGATTGAGACAACATTTTAATCTTTTCACGTGTATTGCTCCCTTTTAATTGTATTTCAGAGGATGAACTACGCCTTCTCAATTAGCTTCCAATTTGTACAATCACATAAATTGCAAATCTCGAACTAACTCCTGTAAGTCACAAGTCTTTACAATACAAAAGCTGCACCTTCCATTCACTGGAAGTTGGAACATAGAACGTGAACAGTTCGTCAAGCATTTGGCATCTGCAATCATGGAGAACAAGCTTCAAGCTTAGGAAGGAGACTTCTCCATGCATCTGCAATGTTATTTGCCAAACGTGCCTGTCCTTTTGCAAATTCGTGGAAAGCAATCCCCATATCCAATGTTTTCTGATCTTGAAAACGCACTATCTCTTCATTCATCACTCGCACGATATTCTCAAATCTTCTTGTTGCTTCCTCGCTCTCTGCCTTCAACTGCATCACAAATAACTTTTAGATGGACAACTAAGATTTCAAAGGTGAAATGGAGATTGCTCGCAAACGATGACTTGCCTCCTTGTACTCCAGCTCGGCCTCTCCCACTTTCTCAGATCTTGTTAACATAAGCTTGTCACTACAGAAAATAGACCTAAATTAGAAACTCCTGATAGGACTCTGCAGAAGTCTAATTATCAGGGAAAATCGGATGAACTAACCCATTTAGACACGCCCAATTAGCATTTCCCAAGCTTTATTTTAGCCCTCAAGTTTCAATTAAGGTTACAATTTTTTACTCCCTTTCTTAATAACTAAATAATATTTATTAACAGTGGTGAGTAAATATTCTCAGTAATCATGAATTTTCCACCAGCACATAAATGTTAAGAATGATCTGCAGCTGCATGTTGCATTAGAAAGATCCCTTTAGTGCACCATCTGAAATGTCCCACACGAGTAAAATATGGTGCGCAATAAACATGCAAAGCAAAACATAACTGAAAAATTCGTCTGCCAGAACACAAGATCATAGCTTACAATCACGAACATAGATTTTTTACAATGACATGATCAATAAGCAGAAAAGGTAGGTCACTAATTCATGCAACACGATCATAATTTTACGAGATGCCACTCCGACAACAAATATATAATAAAGCTATGAGAAAAAGAAAGTGTAGTGCCGTACAGATTTATCTCCTTCAACTTAATTGTTTCGGCCAGCTCACATTGATGCCTGAAGGCATTGGCCCTTTCAGCTATGGTGGCCTGTTATCAAACCAACATCAGCTTCTGTAACAAATAAAGAGTTAAGGGAGACAGGAAACAGAAAGGTATGAACAGGCCAAACTCACTTTAATAGATTGCACGGAACGAACATAATCTTTCAATGGTTCTTCAAAATTCATTAAAAGTTGATGGGCCTGCAAATTGAAGAGAAAAAATGGTCTCATAATTTAGCATCAACTGATCAACTCTTTGATCAAACTCTACAGTTAGAACAGAACAAATTCTGAAATTTGGAAGGACAAAATTTCAACTTAATGCGTACCTCCTTCTGAAGCCTAACACATAATGACTCTGATTTAGCCCCAAGGTCAGAAAATGCCTTCCCAAGGGCATCTCCTTCACAAGCTCCAAGAAGTTTGACCGCCTTCCCAAAATCTGACAAAGATTGCCCCAATTCTGCAGATATAAACAATCATATAACATTTAATAACTGATTGTAGTATTCCTATGAAATTGAAACCTGAAGGCTGAAACAGAGAAAACAATCATGAATAGCTGCATCATGACAAAAAACTCTGACCTCTGTGTCTTTTCACAAGTCGATATGCATGTTTTTGAGCTTCAGACAAATGGTTTTCAAGCTCAAAGATGTAGTTTTTCAACTTCTCATATTCAGGATTTGATTCCTCGACCGGTTTTTCCTTCCCCAGAACAACATCACTCACTTTAGTTTGCACCTCCTGTAAAAAGTTTAGATCATCATTGCTACAACAAATCACATTTCTAAACCAATTGTGAGCCTGTTCAAGTATTGTATTACTGCACAAGCAGACATAAGAACTGTCTCCTTTTTGTATAAAAAACATGTTGTCGACCAGTTTCCAGATTAAATGTAAATCTGATCGCAGACCTTAGAAACAATAATTGTATACATCCCACCAAGACATACATTTTTTAATAATGAGACACTATCTCATGGCATACAGAGGTACCAGCAAAGAACATTAAGAACTAAGAAGCAACCATCCAACATCTCATTATATGGTTCCAATATCACGGGCATAAAGTCTGATGAAAACTTTTGAATCAAAGATTAGATGAGAAACTTCATAATAAGCCAAACGATAATTGGTTCTGGCAATGTTTCATTAACTGCAACTTTAACGTTATCTCTCACCAAAAAATGACAAAATGCAGAACTTGTCATACCTTGAAGATTTGCATCAAATCAGCTGGTTTCTTCTTAAAAATACCAGTGTCTTGAGACCTTAATCTCTCCATTGTCTGGAAAATAGGAAATATATTAGTACCATTATAACACACACTCTGACCCTAGCAATATCAAACCAATGAACAAAACTAGGAATTACAAGTAATGCTGATGGATTCTATCAGGGAAAACCTTTCTTCAATAAAGAAGAAAGCAAAATATTTGTTTACATTAAATATGGTTAAGAGAAGAAGTATGTTATTGTCTTAATAAACTTTGACAATTCAAAGAGATTTCATGAAATCCACATTCCAGAATTACCAATGATATGCGACAACAGTAGCAGCTCAACATAAATGACCAGCAGTAGTTCTAGTCTCCTAGACTGTATTAGGTAGGAAAAAATGCAGCCGATGCCATAATGAAAACACATAAACTGGATTGAAGCAGATGGGGCTCATGAAATCTACTAATGGAATTTTTCAAACTACCAAAGGAATTGATCTTAGATTTTGGTGCAATTGCAAATAGTAAATTCCAAGGAATATTTTCAAATCATTGACTTGGCATGGCGGCCAAACAGAAGCTTTTGCATATCCTAACATATCTCTGTTTACTTTCTTTATGCTTTCAAAATTAAGTACATCTGATAGTTCATATTCCAGATTGTTTAACAATTTGCAAAGTCTAGAAGAGTCGGCTAAAAACCTAAGACAATGCTTCAATTTTCTTTTTAAAATATGTTCATAATTGATAGAAAAAAGATAGATATGCAGTGAGAAACTGTTGTGTGCATGCGTGGGAAGGTACAGTCCCTCCAACTATCTACAACTGGGAGGTCCAGAAAACAGAATGCACCGTTTCTGAATAAACCTTCACCATGCTAAAAGAAAGCTGAACCAAATTTCCCAATGCAAAAATTTAAATAGCTCACCTCTTCATCTGCTTGCAAAAAGGTTCTTAAATCCTCGCTCTGCTGAAGCTCATGATGAGAGGCTATCCTATTGACAAATATATCTAGTGCTTGACGCCTTAACTCAATAAATTCAGCACTGAAACGAAACTTTTCTGCATTAAAGAGGCTACAATGAGTGAAGTTAAATATTAAATGCTTCAAACACAATTCCAGTGAATCCATTTGTCACGGATATCCTTTAGATTACATTGATATAAAGAGATAAAAGTACAAGCCATATCAGAAAGTAATGTCTAAATGAGGGGAGGCTGTAACAGCAAAGACATAAGTTGAATGCACAATAGTTCCACCAGCATTCCAATTGGCATATGAAAGCCTTTTACAGATGTTCACCCATCCAAATTTGGTTCAAAGGGGTGGCTAAGTGATACAGAAACACAAAATTAACAGGGTGGTGCTAATTCCTAAGTCAATACTGTAAGGGCCAGAGCAACATGACCAAATGCCCATTTGGCATTATAGTTTGAGGGCCAAAACTGTTTTTCTAGAAAATAGCACTTTTACATGTTGAGAAAAATAGTTTGAAAAGAGTTAATTTGTTACTTTAGTGTTGTTATGACTAAAACTTGTCAAATTTAATTCGAAAACATTTTAATACTATTTAACTAGTATATTTATTAAAAAAAAAAAGGTAAATTTTCAACAGCTACTCAAACAATAATGCCAAAAGATCCTTAAATAGACAGGAAATTTGAGTTAGAGAAATTCCTCATGCTTCCCTTCCCAATAAATATATAGTGAATAATCAGAGACTGATAGAAAACTCCAGAAAAAAAATGATCAGTTCTTACCTACAGCACTCTTCTCTGGAAGAGGAGGGATAAAAACACCTTTGTACTTTTCAAAAAGACGATCACGTAACCAAACAAAATCACTGTAGCGCCGAATCACAATCTTTTCAGGCCCTTGGTATTCAGGAAAATTTGTCTGCAAAAACAATTTCATAAAAGCTAAACTGTGACAAGGAAGAATTCACAAGAAAGATCTGTATCTTCTACATTCAACTGCATATATGCAGAGAAAAACAGATGGAAGAGAAAAGAAAAAGAATGAAATAAATTAATAAGAGGTACATTCCAATGCACATATGCAAGGAAAAGCAAATGAAAGAAGAAAGAAAAAGGAAGTAAAAAGGTAATATTTGTTGTGTATATTAAAATAGAGATAACAACATATTTATAAATGAAAAACCTTATCTAGAAAGGAAAGGAAATCAAGCATGTGATCATGCAATCCCTAAAATTAAGAGACTAACACATCTATCAACATTTACTTCCTATATAACATATTTTATTTTTATAACCTATAACACTCCCCCTCAAGTTAGAGGATATATGTTAATAATGCCCAACTTGTTATATATATAATCAACTCGAGTCCCACTTAGGGCTTTAGTGAAGATATCTCTTGATATGTGCTATTGAGATTATCTTTTATTGGACCTTCTCACGAATAAAATGACGGTCAATCTCGATATATTTAGTCCTCTCATGAAATACTCGATTAGAGGCAATGTGAACGGCTACTTGATTATCACACCACAACTTAACTGGCACCAAATTTGTAAATCCAACCTCTTCCAATAGTTGACGTACCCACGAGACTTCACATACGGTTTGTGCCATGACTCGATATTCAGATTCAGCACTAGAACGAGAGACCATATTTTGCTTCTTACTTCTCCATGAGACTAGGTTACCTCCCACAAAAACACAATATCCAATGGTTGACCTCCTATCAACCTTCGAACCTGCCTAATCAGCATCAAAAAAGCATTTAATATTTGATTGTCCATGATTACCATAGAAGAGGCCTCATCCTGGAGTCCCTTTCAAGTAGCAAAGAATCTGTCCCAGAGTATCCTAGAGTATCCTACTGAGGAACTGACTTACCACACTAGCTGAATATGCAATATCAGGATGAATCACCGTCAAATAATTCAGCTTGTCAACTAATCTTCTATATATTTCAAGATCTGCAAATGGCTCACTGTCTTTTGTGGTAAGTTGAAGATTGGGGGTCATTGGTGCACTACAAGGCTCAACACCCAATTTTCCTATTTCTGTTAACAAATCAAGAACATATTTTCTTTGAGATAAGAAAATAACTTTCTTACACCGCATAATTTCAATGCCCAAAAAATATTTCAAGGAGGCCAAAGGCATGGTTTGGCAGGTTTAGTGAGATGGTCCTTGGCAACCACCCGGTTTTGTTTCAAGCCATAAAGAGATTTTCTATGCCTACAAATCTTGCCTAACTCCCCCTGAGCAACAAAATCGGGTGATTGCTCAATATAAACCTCCTCCTAAAGGTCACCATGGAAAATAACATTTTTAATATCCAGTTGATGCAAAGGCCAATCATGTGTAGCTGCCAAGAAAATAAATAATTGAACAGATGCGAGCTTGATAACTGGAGATAATGTATCAAAATAGTCAACTCCATAAGTTTGAGCATAACCTTTGACCACTAAATGAGCCTTGAGGTGAGCAACAGATCCATCAGGGTTTACTTTCACTGCAAACACCCATTTACACACAATAGCCCGCTTTTCTGGGAGCAAGGACATCAACTCCCAAGTACCATTAGTGTCTAGGGCCCTCATTTCTTCTTTCATCGCAGCACACCAACCAGAATGGGATAAAGGCTCAATAACAGTTTTGGGGACTAAAATAGAATCTAAAGCAGTGGCAAAACAACGAGAAGAAGAGGATAATTGACCATAAGAAACAAAAGACGAAATAGGAGGAGTGCAAGTACGTTTACCTTTGTGAAGAGCAATGGGCAAATCCAAATCAGATGGTGAAGGATCGACAGAAGCAGGGTCCATCGACGAAGAAGCTGGAAGCGGAGCAGAATCAAAGTCCTCTAGGCGTCTAGAATAAACATGAAAAATGGGAGAGCGACCTGACACATAAGCGGAAGGTGCAGGAAGAGTCTGAGAATGAGACAAAACGAATGTATAACAAGAGGTCATCTTCCTCCCCTTGGGTCTCATAAACAAATGATGGTGAAAATAACGGAGTGGACTCAAAAAATATTATATCAGCAAACACAAGTTACAATTAAGATCAAGAAAAAAACAACGATACCCTTTTTGAAGTCGAGAATAGCCAAAAAAGACACATTTGATTTGGGATCCAATTTAGAAATCTGTGGACGAACATCACGAATAAAACAAATATAACCAAAGATACGTGGTTCAATAGAAAATAATGATATAGTGGAAAATAAAATGTTATAAGGGATATGACCATAAAGAACAGAGGAGGGCATGCGATTGATTAAAAAACAAGCAGTGGATACAGCATCAACCCAAAAGCATTTAGGTACTTTCATTTGGAATAGGAGAGCTCTAGCTACTTCAAGAAGATCTCGATTTTTTCGTTCGACAACCCCATTCTGTGAAGGAGTGTCAACACAGGAAGACTGATGAAAAATCCCTTTTTGTGACAAATAAGATTGAAATTCTCCACAAAGATATTTTTTAGCATTATCACTTTGCAATATTCGAATAGAAATATTGAATTGAGTTTGAATTTCAGTATAGAAAGCACAAAAGATAGAGAATAATTATTATTGACTCTTCATTAAAAATAACCAAGTAGTGCAAGAGAAATCATCAACAAAAGTAACAAAATACTAAAAGTCACACTTAGACACAATAGGACAAGGACCCCAAACATCTGAATGTACTAACTCAAAGGGGGACAAAACTCGTTTATTGACTCGAGATACTGTAGATAAACGGTGATATTTGGCAAATTATCAAAACTCACAGTCTAAAACAGATAAAGAGTGAAACTGTGAATATAACTTTTTCAAAGCAGAGAGAGACGGGTGCCCCAACTGACAATGAACATCAAAATGTATTAAACTAGTGGAACATGCAAGAGATCTCGGTAGTTACTGATGATGTAAAGACCCTCTGAGATCATCCTCTACCACCATTAAAACCTCTTCTATTCCCACCTTTGTTATTCTGTCTACCACTATCATTGTGACTAAGAAGGACACTAGTAGTGTTTGAAGGAATTGGAGAGGAAGATTTTGTACGCAACACCCTAGTGAAAACATCATGTAACGATGATATTTCAAAGACAGAAAGAATCTAAGATTTAACTATCTCAAACTCTAGAGGGAGACCTACAAGGAAGCTCATAACAGCCATTTGCTCTCGTTGAGCTTGTTGAGTTTTCACATCTGTACCAAAAGGCATCAAGACATTAAGTTCCTCGTACACTCTTTTAAAATCCATAAAATATGAAGTCAGAGTTCTATTATGTTTATCAGCTCGATAAAATGCCTTACACACATCATAAATGCGAGAAAATTTCCTTTGCCAAAATATAAAAACTCCAAATAATCTATTAATTCTTTAACAAATTCATAGCGATTAATAAGGCTGATTACATCACTATAAATGGAATTTCGGATCTGCAAAAATAATCGAGCATCATCCCTCATCCAATCTTTCCTAATGTCATCAATTGGAGGATCCTTGGTAAGACGATCATCCATTCCGATACCTTGTAAATAAATATGGATAGTCTTACTCCAATCCAGAAAATAAAATCCATTTAATTTGTGTTCCGTGATTTTAGTCATCACATGAATCATCTCAGCTATGGTATTTTTAACTTTAGCCATGAGAACAATCAACCCAAAGTAATGGCAACAGGACGTGAACAGAACCAGAATGGTGGGACATGAACAGTACCAGAATGCGATCCAAACTAAAAAAAAACCTACACTAAACAAAATTGATGAAGGTGCTTCGGGGCGACTCCGGCGAGGGTGATCGAAACAGCAACGGAAACGCGACGCGCTAGCAAGTGGGACGGCGTCAGAAAACTTGTTGCGGCACGTGAAGCTCACTAACTGGCCGGAAAACTGTCGGCTCCTCAGAGTAACTTTGCGGCACGTGAGAGATAAATGTTACCCTATATGGGTAACCTAAAAGACAGGAGCCTTAAGTCTCCAAAGTCCAAACAAAACAGGAAAAAGAAATTCAAATCTCTATATGAAAGGCTCTGATACTATGTAGAAAGGTAATATTTGTTGTGTATATTACAATAGAAATTACAACATATTTATACATGAAAAATCTTATCTAGAACACATCTATCTATCAATATTTACTTCCTGTATCAACATATTTACTTTCTATAACCTAAATCATAAAGAAATTAATAAAAGGAATTAACATAATGAAATTGTAGTACACTCATTCTACAATGAGAGAACATGAAAATGACAGCCTAAACAACTTGGAAGAAAGGCATGAATTATGATACTTAACCAATGGCATAAATATACATTAGTGAAGCTATATCATCCGACTTAGGTTGACACACAGCAAAACATCTCACAAGACCAAATGGGCACAGGCACAAAAACTTTGCTTTTCAGCTTTAGCCATCACTGTTCACTGATAGCATAAGATGACAGATGCAGCGCTTAAGTACACTTAACAAGTAAAAATTAACCTTTTAAATTTTACTAAAAAGTCTATGGGCTAATTTTTTGCACTTTAAAGCAGAGTTTACATTTGACACAAGCCGACAAGATATTAAACCAATTTCCATTTATGAGCTTGGCAAGAGAACCCAATCATTAGTGGCAAGTTACAAGATTCACGAATTTCACCATATGAACATTTACTGAGCACTTTCCTATTCATAAGTGTTGCTTGTTTTCTCAGTACACATAAAAACACAAAAGCAACCACTCACAGCTTAAACCAAATCTCTCAAGATGAAAGCCAGTAGGAATGCAATCAATGGATTGGATCTAGGGTTCCCCCAAAAAATTAAAAAAACAAAAGCAAAAACCTTAGATTAACTGTCAGAAAATCAAAACCACCCAACACAAAGACACAAACTTATTGCAGCATAGCTATAATTACTTAAACAATCAATACAGAATCTGCATAAAACAAAGAAACACACAACAACTGGTATTCTAATTCAATAAAAAAGGAGCACAGAGACTACTAAAAGGAATTGCGATATGACCTTGGTAATGACGCGATAAGAAATGTACGCCTGAACGCCATTACCCAATTTCACAGGATCAGTCACCGAAATCGACAAGTAAGGCTGCGATGAGGGAGATCGAGGACTATGGGAAGACCCTGAAGAGCTTCTCTGCTGCTCCATTTTCACACCCAAAAAAAAAAACGCAAAATCAACAACCAAATAATCTGGCGTTAACTAACAGCAATTGCAAGCACAGAAAGGAACTGGAGAGAATAGGTGGCAGATTGGTAATTTACCGCGGTAATCATGGCCAAATTTATCACTGCACTGGAGTCGATAGAACAGAAACGCAGTGGGCTGATTCTTTCTTACACAAAGAGTGAATCGGAGGAGGGAGAATACGCCGGGGCGAAGGAGTGAGCTGCTCCGGCGAGTTAAAGGCAGAGAGTTCGTCAACTGAGTAGCGTGCAGTTCAATTAGAGATGGAGAGAGATTAGTTAAAGCTGTGACGTGTTTCAGCCAACCAACGTAGCGTGTACTTTAGCACTTGAAGATGAGTACAGGTCTCCACCTGTTCGGGTGAGCTCAGACCCGACCCGTCTACAAATCATGTGTTCGGGTGAGATTAGTTAAGGGGTCTTTTGAGATGCTCATCGATTTAGGATGAATTTATTTGTAGTATGTGTTTCTTAACTTTTATATAAAAAAAATACACGATATTATGTGATGAGTCGATGTGTATATATATTATTACATGAGTCTTAGTTGTAATTTGTGTATACTCTAATAATATATATATATATTAATCTCCAACATGCTTCTATATTAATGGGTGTTTCTATTTTTATTTTTGAGAGTATATGTATTGCTTTTATTTTTAGTGTTTGTGCAAATTTATAAAAAATTTCAATCCCCCGTCCTTAGCTGATTTCTAGGGGTGAACATTCGGTCGGTTTGATTTTGAATCGAACCGAACCGAATAAACCAAAAATTAAAATTTTAGTGTTTATAAAAATCGAGCCAAACCGATTTTGATCAGAAATTGAATCGAACCGAACTGGTCTGATTCGGTTCGATTCGGTTCGGTTTGATCGGTTTCGATTTTTAATAATTTTTTTTATTTTTTACACTTTATTTTTAATATTTTAAAATTTAATTAAAATATTTTAATTTTAATGTGATTTAATTTCTCTATCTTATTGAAAAAATATATTATTATCACTAATCGGTTTGGTTTGTTTTTTTCTGATCAAAACCGAACCGAATCGAAATAACCGAAATTTCTGAAATTAAAAATCGAACCGAATCGAAATGTATAAAAAATCGAACTAAATTTTTAAATCAGTTCGATTCGATCAGTTTTTTTCAGTTTGAACCGAATACTGGTCACCCCTAGATTTCTAATGAAAAATTAAGGGATAATACTTCAATAAATACAAAGAAGTTTAAAAAATACAAGTGAGTCACTAAAGAATATATTGTTTCCACTCGCGTGTAGGGATGGCAGGCGGGCGGATTTTCACGGGTACCCGATCCGCCCAAACCCTATTAGGACGGATTTGGGTATTTACAAAACGGATTTGGGCGGATTCGGATTTGAAAAATTTTACCCGTTTCGGATTCGGGTAGGGTTCGGGATTAGGTGATCGGATACCCGTTACCCGAACCCGTTTAGCTATACTAACCCTAATTCCTTATCCCTAATTCATTTTCTCATTTTACTCGAGCTTCTCTCTCTGTCGGCGCCTCTCTCCCCCCTTCCCTTCCCATAATTTCCAATCGACGCCTCTCCCCCACTTCACTGACGACTACCGGCAGCCCAGTCGGCACCGGCGACATCTGCTTCCTCTCTCCAGTCAGCGATATCTCCTCTCTCTCCAGTCGGCGATATCTCCCACTTCCCAGTCAACGCATCTCTCCCCCACTTCACTTGACGAGTGCCGGCAGCTCAGTCGGCACCGGCAACGTCTCCTTTCTCTCCACAGTTGACGATAAATCTTCTTTCTCTCCGGTCAGCGATATCTCCTTCTCTCTCTCTAGTGTGACGACATCTCCCACTTTCCAGTCGGAGACAACTCTTCACTTACCAGGTTAATGTATTTTCCAGTTTAAATGTTATGCAGATAAACTTTACAACTTTTGGCACATTAATATATTTAGTCTCATGGATTGATTTTTTGAGCATTTTTTGTCAGGGGTTTTCCTAACCTTTCTTTTTGCTGTTGTCATCTTCTTTTGTGGTGTTTTTGGATGCTTGGCATTTGTCAATATTGTTTTGAATATTATACTGCAAACTGGGGGTTCTGGCTGACATGCTTGTTGTAGTCAGTAGCTATCTATTTTCGGAACTGCTAGTTTAGTAGTAAAGTAACACTGGAATTATGCTAGAAACATGAAAGAAAAAATACTCTTTTCTTTTTTAAGACACTTAAAATGGAGAGCTTGTTATTTGGGTTATAATATGTAAATCTTTAATTTTTTATCATTGAATTGAATTATAAAAATCGGGTTCGGTCGGGTTCGGGTATTGCTAAACGGATTTGGAACGGGTACGGGTAGTAAAATTAAAACACTAAACGGATTTGGGACGGATTTGAAAATTTTATATATAATCGGATTAGGATTTGGATACTCCCAATTTCGCGGGTACCCTACCCGTTGCCATCCCTACTCGCGTGTCGTTTTAGTGGTGTGTTACTTTTCAATGTTTCTTTATTAGATCTACACTTGCATGTGATGTTTTTACTTTTAATATTACTTCCCTATTCTAAATTTTACTTGTGATTTTGTTGTTATCTTTGATCTTTACTATATTTTTTTTACTTATAATTTTGTTGTTCTTTCCTATCTTTATTGTGTTTTTTATGGTTAACTTTTTTTGCTATTATTGCAGTTGGTTTTGTCTCCGATTTGATGGTCGATCGTCCAGAATATGAAACTACGTTGATGCCTTTTTTCCAGCCGGATTTGAGTGTCGGATCATCTGCTTTTCATATCTACAGTGCTTTGGCTGTATTGGTTTTCAATCTTTAGGCCTTAAGAGATATTTTTAAAACCTACTTTTTTTTGTCTCGACTTGTATCTATTTTTTATCTTTTTAATCTTGTATTGTTGTTTGATTTTGATAAAATTTGTCTATCTGTAAAAAAAACTTCTATTTAGCATGCGTTTATTTATGAAATATAATTTATATTTAAAAAATATTTTTTAATAACATAATTCTTTTTTTATTTAATTTAAATTTAAAAAATAAATTATATTAATAAATTTATATAGAGAGATTTTAATAACATTTTAAAAATATTATTAATAAAATACTTTTTTAGTTAATTTTGTTAATATTTAAATATTAAAAAATAGAAAAATATTTTTTATAACAAAGGAAACTTTAAAAATTAAAGTTTTAATAGGTGGCCGCCCTTGTCAGAATCCCCATGCGGCATTTTCCTTTTTCTATAAATATGTTTTTTTTCTTTTTCTAAATATCTGATGTTTTGGGTGAAAGTTTTACATGAGCGGGTCCAAAGTTACGTATGTGGGGCCCATCGAGATTTATTTATACCAAAATTTATATTAATTTTAAAAAATATTTAAATAATATAAATTTAATAATATTCAGATAAATAAATTCTCACTCTAATTTTCCAAACTATCACTCACATTTTTATGCACACACCTTAAATTAATCATCCCAATAAAAACATATAAAAACATAAATTAATCTAAATATTTTATTCAATATATTGCAGCAAAAATTAAGAAAAAATATATTTTTTAAAAATAAATTAGATTGATATATTAATAATAATAATAATAATTTCATTTATTTAATTAAAGGAGCATTTGTCTAAAATTATAAACTGATTAAATTATTTTATAAGCTTTAAACAGATAACATATTTATTTATAATAATTTTTTACCTTAAAAGGTAGTTTATAAGCTGAAAAAAAATTAAAGAAAGTTTTTCATTTTAGTGTTTATAAATATTAAATTTATAAGTTAGTTTAATTAAATAAGTTTATATATTATTATCATTTAATTTTAAAATTTTTTATATTTTTTATTTAATATTTTTTTGATAATTTTAATAAAATTATGCTAATAAATTAATTATCTCCAAACATATTAATTGTTTATCAGCTATTTATAAATATTTCAATTAAACATATAATTACATAAAATTTTAAATATTTATAAACTAATTTTCATAAATTAAATTAAATATCATTTAAAATGATTAATTAATCTTAAATAATCATTTAAAATTATAAATTTTGTTCAATAAATTGAATTTAAAATTTATAAGCACTAAACTTTTAAAATTTAATTAAAAAAATAAAAAAAAAGTAAATAGGGAGAAAAATTGCATCAACCACTAAGCAATTTTGTTATTAAACATAACCACATTAAGAATAGAAATTGATGACCGCCGGACTTTTCTATCCCGTTCCAAGATCAGGTCCACGGTACCGGTCCATTATTTAGAGGTCTCCAAGCTGTCCACAAACACCCAGTCCGGCTCGTCCACCCAAAGACCAGGCTCCAATCAATTCCCTCAATTAGGTAGGGCCCAACGAGCAAACTCTCTCATGGCTCGGCCCGTATCTCCTCCTCCAGTCCGGCCCAGGATTAGGAGGGAAGCCCACCTGCCGATCGTGAGGGGTCTTCCGTATGCACGCGCCTGGGAGAATCAGAGGCCGTTACGCATGGAGCAGAGATCTGATTTATTCGTACATCCATATCTGCGTGGCAGGGACAGGTAGCCCAATGGTAGCCAGTCTGTTATGCGCCACTGGCGAGCAAAAGAAAATAGACAAAAGGAGGATGAGGCTCTCCAAGACCCAAGCTTTTTTCAATTTTAGAGTACCCTTGTAAAATCCTATTCTTTGGATCTCAGATCATCAGAAATAATTAAGTATATAAGGCTATACAAATCTTAACCTTCATTTCTTTCCAAAATATAATTTATATATAAAAAATATTTTTTGTAAAAATTTTTTTAACAAAATAATTTATTTTTTATTACTTAATTTTAATTTAAAAATAAAATTTATTAATAAATTTATATATAAAAATCTTAGTAAATATTTTTTTTGAAATAGATCTTAGTAAATATTTTAAAATGTAAAAAATAATTAGAAAAGATATAAAGTTATTTTTTTAAAAATTACTTTTTTTAATTATCTTTATTTATAATTTTTCCTTTATTCAGCCTTCCATATAAATTATGCTTACTTTATAATATTTAACTATTGCTATTAATTTACTTTTAAAATATATTTTTAGCAAAATAATTTTTAAATCTATAAATTTATTATTATTATTATTATTATTATTTCCGATAAATTATACTGTATATTTAATATATAACTATGTAATTCATAAAAAAATTTAGTTTTACCTTGAATTATGTTCGCCTCTATATACTATACGATAACACTTTTTATAACTAAAAGTTTTTATGGCATTATCACGTGATAATATTTATGAAAAGGATAGTTTATTTTTATAAATAATATCTTTTATACCAACTATTTAATTTTTTTGTTAAATATTATTATTATTTTATTACTATTTTAATATTTGTGATTAAAATTCAAGGTGTATATCAAAAAAATTTTATTATATTTCTCTTTAGTTAAATAAAATTGAACTAAACTTTTTTTTCTTAAATGGTAAAAATATTTTCCCTTAAAAATAAAAATATCAAAATTATAATATGTCATCCATTTTCATAAGCATGTAAAGTTCATTAATATCAAAACAGTTATTTGTGATGAAAAATACTCAATATGTTTAATTAATTTTATTTTATGTTATTCATTTGTATAAATTGCTTTTTGATGATTTTAAAAATATATTTCCTTCAATTATATAATTTAATATTCTGAAATCTAAAAAATAGAATTTTACGATGATTACATGAGTTTAGATGATGGGAAAAACGTTTTTGTCTTTTTATCCCTTTGCATTTTATCTGCTAGTGACGTCTAATCGTCTCTGTTACTCAGATTTATACGTACGGATGTGTCAAAACTCTTTCCGTGCCAGACAGCCATTTAATTATTGCAGTGTGCATGTAAGCAGTGCTGCAAAGTGACCGAACCTGCTATCCTTCCCCTGGTCACATTATCTAGCTGGACTTCTTTTGGAAGGGTGTATGCATGAGGCCCGTCCGACTTGATTTTTTGACTAGACGGAGGTGCGCAATCTGAATTGCTTCACTTTAAGAAGAGTTTGATGAGTTTTGAATTTGTCTTTTTTATAAGAATATGATCTTACCCCAAATATAAAAAACTCGGTGTTCATCACAATTTAAAATTACACGTATTAAATTTATGAAAGGAAATTAGAATGAATTAATATTTTTTAGCCAATTACTGTTATTAATGAGCCCCTAACAAACTCGCAAAAATAAATTTATCTATTTTCTCACTACATTTAATCACTATTCAAATATTCACATTTTATTACTCTCAAATCTCATATTTAACAGTGAAATATTTTCATTACAAAAAAAAAAGAAATATTTAATATATTTATGTATATAAATTCATATTTATTAATTAAATAAAAAATATAAGAATAATCGAAGCAAGCCATTTATGGGCAGATAATGTCCTTTATTGCTATCATTTTAAATAAAAAAATAATTTAACTCAATTAATTCAATTTAAATAATTTTCACATCTTTATAAAAATTTATCCAG
Organism: Manihot esculenta; assembly: GCF_001659605.2. Taxonomy (NCBI): domain Eukaryota; kingdom Viridiplantae; phylum Streptophyta; class Magnoliopsida; order Malpighiales; family Euphorbiaceae; genus Manihot; species Manihot esculenta. The sequence goes on along the minus strand of NC_035169.2, from coordinate 8,782,557 downwards.
CATGAATGTAGACTTAATAGGCGCTTTATTCAATATTTTATTCTTTTATTATTTTAAGTAATAGTTAAAATTTTGTTCAAAAAAGTCATAATGGTGAAAGTAATTCAGTATTATTTAATTATCATAATTTTTTGCCATTGAAAACTAAAAATAATTTAATTGAACGTTATAATTCTTTTAATTTGAATAATTTTCTTTTTTTACATAACTTTATTTAGGTAAACATTCGTCGGTTGGGTTTAAAATCAAACTAAACTGAATAAATTGAAAATTAAAATTTTAATATTTATAAAAATTGAATTGAATTGATTTTGATAAAAACTTGAATCAAACCAAACCAATCTGATTCGATTCGGTTTAATTTGATCGATTTTAATTTTTAATAAATTTTTTAATTTTTATACTTTATTTTTATCTTTTAAAATTTTTAATTTAATTTCTCTATATTATTAAAAATAACATATTATTATCACTAATCAGTTTGGTTCGATTTTTTTAATTTTTTTATTAAAATTAAATCAAACCAAAATAATAATAAAAATTAAAATTAAAATTGAGTCAAATTAAAATGAATAAAAAATTAAATTAAAATTTTAAATTAATTCAGTTCGATTAATTTTTTCAAATTAAACTGAATACGTTTTCTTGACTATATCTAATTTAAATTAATATATATATATATATATATATATATATATATAATATTTAAATCATAGAATATTTATCTCATATCTCATATTTATAATTAAATAAATAATTATAGAGAAAAAATAATTTCATTTGTTTTTAACTTAAATAGTAATTTATATTTGTTATTTTTAATTATTTTTTGTCTCCTCTATTTTCTGTCATTCCAAATAAAATAAGATAAATTTTTTTTCCTCTAGATTTTTCTTTTCCCTTATTAAATAATTTATATATATATATATATATATATAATATTTAAATCGTAGAATATTTATCTCATATCTCATATTTATAATTAAATAAATAATTATAGAGAAAAAATAATTTCATTTGTTTTTAACTTAAATAGTAATTTATATTTGTTATTTTTAATTATTTTTTGTCTCCTCTATTTTCTGTCATTCCAAATAAAATAAGATAAATTTTTTTTCCTCTAGATTTTTCTTTTCCCTTATTAAATAATTTATATATATATATATATATATATATAATATTTAAATCGTAGAATATTTATCTCATATCTCATATTTATAATTAAATAAATAATTATAGAGAAAAAATAATTTCATTTGTTTTTAACTTAAATAGTAATTTATATTTGTTATTTTTAATTATTTTTTGTCTCCTCTATTTTCTGTCATTCCAAATAAAATAAGATAAATTTTTTTTCCTCTAGATTTTTCTTTTCCCTTATTAAATAATTTATATATATATATATATATATATATATATATATATATATTTAAATCGTAGAATATTTATCTCATATCTCATATTTATAATTAAATAAATAATTATAGAGAAAAAATAATTTCATTTGTTTTTAACTTAAATAGTAATTTATATTTGTTATTTTTAATTATTTTTTTTCTCCTCTATTTTCTGTCAATCCAAATAAAATAAGATAAATTTTTTTTCCTCTAAATTTTTCTTTTCCCTTATTAAATAATTTATCTTTCCTCATTTATAGTATGTTATAAATTAAAAAATACAATTAAAATGATAAAATTTTATTTAATAATTTTAATAAATTTCCGCAGTCGTATTCTCCCGATAGATTTTCTTGTTCGTTTTAGCTATTGATGGACGGGTGATGAGACAGCTGATATTTACAACTTACTCCCCATGTTAATTGAAAAATCACAATTTACTCCCCCATTTATAATTTGAAACAAAAACACCTTTTCTTAAGGGCGAGATTGGAAGTTTAGACAAAAAATGGAAAACACACAATTTCAGATATTGTTGGAAAAGCAATTTGATTATTTTAGAGTTATTGTGGTGAAAATATATTAAACTAATTTTGATTAAAGTTTTAATATTTTACGATGGAAATTTTAAAATTGATTTTTTAATAACTCAAACAGTAATATAAAAAAAATATTGTCACTTAAATTTTATTTTATTTTATTATATTATCAACAAATTATCTGTGATATAACTATAATCGGGTAAATATCAAGACTTTTTATTTAAGATTTTAAAGAAAATATTTTCCATTTTTTTCAATTAAATTCTGCGTCAATTTAAAGTAGGAGTAATATATTTTTTATAAGGGTTTAAGCACTTTTACACTTAAATTTAATATGATATCAAAATTTCTCAATTAATATTAAATTTTTTTTAAATATTTCATACTCTAATAAAATTTTAGATGTGAGAGAATGTATTGAATTTCACATCACTCTAAAATAAGAATAATGTATTTTTATAAAAATTTTATAAAGTGTTTTCAGGCGATGCCAACTAACAATGGTAACAAAAAGAGATTGTACAAAATATGAGTGAGCTTTCGGTCAACTCAATTTAAAATTAAATCGAATTGAATATATCAAAAATTAAAATTTTAGTATTTGTAAAAATCAAACCGAATCGATTTTAAATAGAAATCAAAATGAATCGAATTGATTTGAATTGATTCAATTTGATTTGATTTAATTCAATTTAATCGGTTGACTGTTTTTTAATAAATTTTTTTACTTTTTATATATTATTTTTAGTATTTTAAAATTTAATTAAAATATTTTAATTTTAATTATATTTAATCTCTCTATATTATAAAAAAATAATATATTATAATCACTTATCGATTCAATTTTTTTATTTATTAAAATTAAATCAAGTTGAAATAATTAAAATTTTTAAAATTGAAAAGTATATTGAACTAAAATAATAAAATATCAAACTAAAATCTTAAATTAATTCAATATGATCGATTTTTTCGATTTTAATCGAATACTACTCGTTCTTAAATTATATTAACTCCCTTTCGGATTATAACAACGATAAATAATTTTTAAAATTTTTTTTATTTAAAATAATTAATTTAAATTAATTAATAATTTTTAAATAACAATTATATATATTCATTATTCCGGGTATTTTATTGATGTGAAATTGAAATCCCAATCTCCAAGTGGTGAGCATCACAAATTAGAATTTAATTTTCCACCGGTTGCAACTGAGCTGATGATGCAATGTACTTTGCGATTGCTAATCCTATTTTTTGTGATATTGGAAGTTTATAGCTCCATGAGTGGCCGATATTTTACTTCTTCGTACATCAGTCAGCTGGGAAGGTGGGAGCTTTTCTCTGATAGGTGTCCATCCCAGATGATCGGAGCTTTCAGAGATGATGAACAGCGCTATCTAAAGAGATATTCAGATCAACTGGTGGAAGTCAATTGGGTTGGAATTTCTAGTGTTTATTCTCTTTTGCGCTGCATATGTTTGTTGGGCGTTAAACCTTGTTTTAGTTTTTTTTTTTTTTTTTTTTTTTTTTTTTTTTTTTTTTTTTTTTGCTACAAGCCCATTATCGTAACTTTGGGCTGTTATAGTTCTATACAATGGAAATAACTTTAAATAAAAAAAAAACTTTTAAACACCCTTACTTTGCCTTATCCATTAGCGGCCTAAGCGAACTGAATTTTAAATAATTAATTTTTTAATATTTTTCGATTTATTACATCACTGTACTTTTTAAATTATTTTATTTTAAATAAAAAATTATTAAAAAGTAAATTAATTGAATTAAATTCTTAAGAGATTTTTTATTTAAATGAGATAAAAAAATTTTAAAATTTGAAAAGCAATAAAATGCGTGAGTGATGGTATAAAAAAACAAAAAAATTAAAATAAAATTTTATTTAAAAATGCGTTAAATCAAATTATAATTGTTTATAAATTTCGCTAAAATATATCGCTATTCATTCATTTAGTCATGCTGATGTAGTTTTCCTTTTAAAAAATTATTATTTAATTTTTATGATAAAAAAATTTATTTATTAATTAATTGATATTAAAAAATACATTAAAATATTATTATATATTAAAAATTTTATTAAATAATATTATTTATTAATTTTAATTATTAAATATTATAAAAAAACTAATTAAAATATATATTATAAAATTATGAAATTAATTAATAAATTTTTTATAATATAAAAATTAAATAGTAAAATATTTAAAAAATAAAATTAATGAAATAAATAATTAATAAATTTTAAAATTTTAAATACATATTAATATATTTTTTAAAATTAAAAGATAAATTAATGTGTTTTCTGTATAATAAAAGTTAAATAATAAATTTTATTTTTATTTTTTGGCAGCAAAAGCTAACACAACTAAACAAATATAGTCAAAACCAAACTAATCAAACCAACGCTAATCGCAAAAAGCCGAAGCTCAAAAGCAAAAGCATCGCCGAAGCACTTTGTTAAGTCCATAAAGTTTGAGGATGTAAAATACCATACTGGGGAAAATGTAATTGTAAAGATTGGGTGGAGAGTTGTTCAGAAGGACCGTTATGTGTGGGATTACTATTCCTGCACACACTGGTCGGGGACTGGAGCCGCTCCTCCAAGGCAGAGCGAAACTAATCAGCGTGGCAAAACTCTCCGATAGGCTAAACTTGGCAGGCTGTAACCTCGTTGGGGCCTGTCCAAGTACCACATAGGTGCAGTGCTCAAGAACGCCTATGACACATAGTATCAGAGCGAAAGTGGGCTTCCACATGGCATGCACTGCCATCCCGGCTGACGATCCTGAAAGAATAGAGAAGGAGAGAAGTTGTCTTTCCTAGTGTGGGGACCTAGCAGAGTGGCTATGTGCATAATTTAGTTGAGCTTCCTTGGTGGAGGGGAGCAAGGATTGACGCTGCATGCACCGAGGTGTTATATCAAACTCACTGAGCGAAGGTGGTGTCCAAAGCATGTTGAGAGGCAAATATATGAGTAAAGATAGGGTTCCTAGGGTGCCTTAATGGGTAAGGCAAGGCAGATGAAACCTGCATTCTGACGGGACTGGGACATCCCTTTTGGCTCGTTGCGCTCGTAGCTTGAGTGGAGGAGCATCACTTCGGAGAAACGATGCTAGGATCAAAGAGCTTTATTGCAGATATGCTCGAGGGCGAGCATGGTTTGAGCGGAGGAGAGTTATCACGTCCATAAATTCTGGGAATACGCAACACCATGCTGGGAAAAATGTTGTCGTGAAGATTCGGTGGGGAGTTGCTCAGAAGGGCCATTGTGTGTGGGATCATCATTCCTGCATACACTGCTGGAGCCACTCTCCTAATGAGTCCAAGGCAGGAGAAAACCAGTCAGCGTGGCAAAACTCTTCGATAGGGCCTGTCCAAGTACCGCATAGGCGTAATGCTCAAGGGCGCCTGTGACATGTGGTATCAGAGCAAAAGTGGGCTTCCACATGGCACGCACTGCCATCCGCCTGACGATCCTGGAAGAATAGAGGAGGAGAGGAGTTTTCTTTCCTGGTGTGGGGACCCAGCAGAGTGGCTATGTGCGTAATTGAGTTGAGCTTTTTTAGTGGAGGAGAGCAAGGATTAATGCTGCGTGCACTGAGGTGTTATATTGGACTCACTAAGTGAATGTGGTGTCCAGAGCAAGTTGCAAGGCAAATGTATGAGTGAGGATAGGGTTCCTCGGATGCCTCAACGAGTGGGGCAAGGCAGATGAAGCTTGCGTTCCGACGGGACTGGGACGTCCCCTTTGCCCCGTTGCCTCGTAGCTTGAGTGGAAGAGCGTCATTTCGGAGAAACGATGCTAGAATCAAAGTGCTTTATTGTGGACATGCTCGAGGGCGAATATGGTTTGAGTGGAGGAGAGTTATCACGTCCATAAATTATGGGGATGTACAACACTATGCTGGAAAAGATGTTACCGTGAAAATTGAGTGGGGAGTTGCTCAGAAGGGCCATTGTGTGTAAGATCACCATTTTTATATACACTGATTAGGGGCTAGAGTCGCTTCCCTGATGAGTCCAAGGTAGGGCACCGTGGTAAGATTTATCGATAGACTGAACTTGGTAGACTGTAATTTCATTGGGTTCTGTCCAAGTGCCGTATAGGCACAGTGTTCAAGAGCGCTGTGACAACTTGTTGAAACTAAACCACGAGGTTCTGAAATTATTTTAGATCCAATAGTTCATCCTTCATTCTGTTAAATTTTATTATAATTTATTTTTTCATTTGTTAAAATTTGTTGTAATATGCTGTTTGAAACTTTTTTTTTATTTTATATGCTCTCTCAAACAATGATGGATTTAAAGGGCCGACTGAAGCTACCACCACTTTAAAATTTTTATTTTCAAATACAAGTAGATTAAATATAAATATATTTTTAATGAAAAATAATATTTTTTTAAATTTATTTAATTTAGATTTAAAATTGTACTCAAAATATGAACGAGGCTTTAAATTAAGTAACATAATTAAAATTTTAAGATAAAATTAGTGTTGAATTGAAAATGGCTTTATTAAAAAAAAACTAAATCAATTTAAATTGAATTTTAAAAAAAATTAAAATTTCAATTTAATTTAATTAATCAATTTAGTAATACTATTTTCTTTTACATGCTACTTATATTTGTCATACACATTCGTGACTTATTTTTTTATATAAATTTTTATATTTTTTTATATACTGTAATATTATGAAACACATTGATTTTAATAGCTAATTAAATTTAATTATTCATTATTGTAATGGTATATTACACGCCTAATTAAGATTAAGTTTAATTTGTACTTTTTAATTTTACAATTTTTTCAATTTTACTTTAAATATTTTATACCTTAAAATATGCATCATGCAATATCATTTTATAATATTATATTTAATGTTATAAAGATTAAATTGATGAAATGATTAGAATGAGTCTGGACTGCAATTGGCCTGAACCTGCAAGAGAGGCAATATGAGGTGGTAGTGGGTGCCTCCGGCAGCCACTCTGACACTTAAATCAGTATCTAGACGAGTAGAGAAAGTGTAATAAATTGCTTAGAGTCTTGACCTCTATAGTTCTTCTACTTTTATACCATCAAAGATAGAGATGAATATGATATTAAACTGATAATCCAGCAGTAATGTGGTCGTCTGCTTGATGCGGGACATCACTAGCTGTTTAGGTGGAAATCTCGCTATGTCAGATATAATGGAGATATGTCGAGCTGTACTTAATAACAGTAATTTCGTGCCGAGACTCGTCTTGTTGAGGGATGGGTGAGTCATTTGGTGATGACCCGGGTGCTAAAGTGTCTGAATTCTTCTTACTTCGATATGTACCATATCTCCTACTCACCTGATCCTTGCCACGTGGACCTATCTCGTGATGATAGCTCACAGCTCCCTTTTGGAGGTCGTTATGTAGCATCAAAGGTCTCTCCACTGGTCTTTGATTCTTTACATTCGAAGATGACATTTCGTCTTCAGCGCAACTTGATTGTTTATATCGCTTCGTCTTCCCTTGGTCATAATGGTGTCCTCATTTTTCAATCCATTTTAAAGACTTTGTGAGTTATGCATATGTATAAGAACCTTTTTTTTTATTGGGCAACTGCCATTTTCGAGGATCATGGAGTGGAGCGTCTTCTTATTCTTTTCTTTTAAGGACAACTAGGCCTATTTGGAGAATGTCATCTTGGTCTACGAAGAGCGACCAAAGTTGAATTTTTATGAAGGCAAGGGCATACTGTCGGAGATTGCATCTGGCCCAACTATGATACCTTTTCACCGTTGCGACCCTCGAGCTTTCATAAGGGCTTCAACTGGCCTGATTATAACATTTTTTTAGTGTTATGACCCTCACGAGAAGGGCTGGATTACGCAAGATTAATTCCTAGAGAAAGGCTAGGAATACAGTTGGAGAGACAGTTGGCCTTTTAGACGATGTCTTTCATAGGATTAGATTTTGAGGGTTTTGATCTAATAGAGACTTTGTTCGAGTCTTTTAGTCTACTTGTGATCTTTTATAATGAAAATGCTTATTTTGCCTATTTATCTGTAAAGATACATTCTCTTCTACCCAGTATGACATTATGGTCTTTTAATTCTTATTTGTTCTTATTTGGAAGGTCTGCCTTATCCTTCAATGGATTTCCCCTCATTTTTTGGAGGCTAAGGAGTCAGTATACACCCTCCTCAACTCTCTTAGTGTGTATGACCTTTTTTCAGGGCCAAAAGCCCAAATGGTCTGGCAAATATTGCCTTGTAATCTGGCCTGGCGAAAAATGTCTTATGGCCTTGATTAATAGAACCAATACTCGAATAGTCTGACTAAAAAATGCCTTATGACTTGGCTTGGTGAAAACTACCTTGTGACCTTGATTAATAAAACCAATGCCCGAATGGTCTAGCGAGAACCGTTTTGTGACTTGGCCTGGCGAAAATTGCCTTGTGGTCTTGAAATGGGACCAATGCCCGAATGGTCTGGCTAAAAAATGCCTTGTGATTTGGTCTGCTAAAAACTGTTTTGTGGCCTTGATTAATGGAACCAACGCCCGAATGATATGGCTAAAAAACATCTTATGACTTGGCCTAGTAAAAACTGCCCTATAGCCTTGATTAATAGAACCAATGTCCGAATGGTTTGGTGAGAATCGCCTTGTGACCTGACCTGACGAAAACTGTCTTGTGGCCTTGATTAATGGAAACAATGCCCGAATGATCTGGCTAAAAAATGCCTTGTAACCTGACTTGGCGAAAACTGTCTTGTGGCCTTGATTAATAGAACCAACGCCTGAATGGTCTAGCTAAAAAATGCCTTGTGACCTGGCTTGGCAAAAACCGCCTTGTGGCCTCAATTAATGGGGTCAACTCCCGAATGGTCTATTCATTAGACTTTCTTTCGGGTAAGGCAATCCATTGTTCCTGGTTTCTGAGGTTCTTATCATATGAAAATGATCTTGTCCACTCATTATTAATAAAATTTTCTCAAATTATAAATATTCTATGCATGGGGAATAACTTGCCCATTTAGCTTGGCCAGATTATAAGATCCAGAGCGAATAAACTTTGTGACCTTAAACGGTTCTTTCCAGTTTTCTCCTAGCTTACCATGTCTGGCATTACCACCTATCACATCTACTCTTTTGAGGATCAAGTCTCCAACATTGAAGACTCTCGCCTGACTTTGCTGTTGAATATTCTAGAAATTTTGTTTCTGTAAACCGCCATTCTTATCGTGGCATTTTTTTGCATGAATTCGGGTTGGTCCAAATTGAATTGCGTATCCTCGGAGTGTCCCAGAATTTCAGGATATTGTGTTATGAAACTACTTACTTGTATTTCCACAGGGATGATCGCTTTCGCCCCATATACAAGGGAAAATGATGTTTCTCTAGTAGTTATTCTGGGAGTAGTCCTGTACACTCCTAGTATGTGAGGCAACTCCTCAGGCCAAGTACCCTTGGCTTGGTCGAGTATTTTCTTTAGCCCCTGTAATGTAGTCCTATTTGTTACTTCTGTCATACCATTGGATTGGAGGTAGTAGGTTGAGCTAAACCTCAAATCAAGTTTCCATTTTTTATAAAAGTCTTTAAACCTGATGCTTGCAAATTGAATTTCATTATCGGTAATCATTATTTTGGGTATTCCAAATTGGGTGAATATATTTTGGTTGACAAAAGATATTGCTTGCTGGGTAGTGATGGACTGTATTGCCTCGGGTTTTGCCCATTTACTGAAGTGATTTACTGCCACAATAACAAACTTTCTTCATCTAGATGCCTTAGAGAAAGGGCTCAAAATGTCTATCACCCACTGAAAAAAAGGCCAAGGACTTTTGATGGCCACTTGCATTTCTCCTAATATCTTTGGGATGTTTGAGTGTACTTGACACCTTTGGACCAGTTGCTTCGCATCCTGCATTATTATGGGCCAATAGTATCATTGTCTGAATACTTTTCGGGCGATTTTTTGAGCTCCTTCATGACTCCCGCAATCACCTTCATGGATATTTTTTAAGATTTCCTAGCCTTCTTTCTCCATAACACATCACAACCATGGTTGTGTGGATGACCTGCTGTATAGTAAGCTATCAATTAGTGCGTATTTAAAAAACTTTTTTATTATCTGTTTGGCTAATAACTAATTAGCTGGAAGATCATCCTGGGTAAAAAATTTATATACGGGCGTCATCTACGACTCTCCTTCCTCTATGGAGAGAGACTCATCCATTTTTGTCCCCGGAGTATGCAACTCCTTGAATTGGAATGGTTAGGTTAAGTGTTGTTCACCTACCGCCCCCATCTTGGCTAATAGATCCGTCTTTTCATTGTTACCTCTGGCCACTTGGTGAAGTTTGCAGTTGCCTCTTTCGTCCTTAATTTCCTTCATTATGGACCAGACATTTTTCTCATATTTGACGAGGTTCGGTTCTTGAACCTTTAATTTTTCCTGGCATTGATTGACAAAACTAATTGTGAGTCACTAAAAATAATTAATTTTTTAATACCTTGCTCCTTGACGATTCTTAGGGCTATTACTGTGGCCTCGTATTCAGCCATATTGTTGGTGGCTTTGAAAGCGAGCTTTGCCATGTATCAAAGCTTTATGCTGATGCGAGATTGCAAAAGGATCCTAATTCCTGTGCCCCCAGCTTCGCAAGCTCCATCTGCCCAAACTTTCCATTCTTCTATAATTGTTTCAGAGGACTCTGAGAGTTTCAGTGGTGAAGTTATCTCTGCCACAAAATCGGCTAGGACCTGGGCCTTCATGGCCTTTCTGGGAACATACCTGATTTCATAAGCTGGTAGTATTGCCGCTCAGGTGGACAACCATCCTGATAGCTCCGGTCTGTGTAAAATCTTTCGCAAGAGGTAATAGGTTCTGAATTCCATAGTGTGTGACTCAAAGTACGACCACAACTTTATGGCTGATATGAGTACTGCAAACGCTGATTTTTCAAGAGGAGAATAATTCAACTCTACCCCTTTTAGAACTTTGCTGGCATAATAAATCGGGCTTTGTTCCTCCATTGCTCTCGGAAACGAGCACCGAGCAAACTGTTTCATGCGTCACAAACAAATATAGGAACAAAACTTCGCCTTCGACAGGCGGGCTTAACAACAGAGGAGAGGATAAAAAGGTTTTTAAACTTTTAAAGGCCTTTGCGCACTCTTTTCCTCACTCATACTTACCTTTGCCTTTCAAGGCCTTGAAGAACAGGAGGTATCTTCTAGCTGAACATGATATGAATTGGCCCAGGATAGTGACTCGTCCATTTAGCTTTTGTATCTCGTTGATAGTCTTGGGTGCTTCCATATTTTTGATAATGCTGATCTTTTCTGGATTCGCTTCTATGCCTCTTTTTGAGATGATATATCCTAGGAATTTTCCAGTCTTTACCTCAAAAGTGCACTTTTTCGGGTTTAGCTTCATACCCGCCTTGTTTAGGACATCAAAGACTCTACAGATATCCTCCAGATGTTCTTCTAATGATCGGCTTTTAACCACCATGTTGTCGATGAATACTTTAACGGTTGATCCCACTATGTCCTTAAAGATCTCTGACACCAAACTTTGGTACGTGGCTCTTATATTTTTTAACCCAAAAGGCATTACCTTATAGCAAAAAACTCCCTTGTCTATTATGAATACGGTTTTTTCTGCGTCCTTGTTTTCCATCAAGATGTGGTGATACCCCAAGATGGCATCGAGGAAAGAGACCACTGCATGGCCCGAGGTAGAGTCCACCAACCTGTTGATGGACGACAAAGGGTAATGATCTTTCAGACATGCTTTATTCAGGTCGATGAAGTCCACACACATTCTCCACTTTCCGTTAGCTTTTTTTAGTAAAACCGCATTGGCCAGTCATATGAAATACTATACTTTCTTTATTAATCCTATACTCAAAAGTTTATCAACCTCCTCTTTGATTACCTGCTGCCTCTCTGGTGCGAACTTCCTTTTCTTTTGTTGGACTGATTTAATGTTCTTGTCAGTAGATAGTTTGTGAGTGACAAGAGTCGGGTCTACGCTTATTACATCTTTTGGGGACGAAATAAAAGTCGACACCCAATTTTTCAACAATTCTATCAGATGAGTCCTTACTTTACCAGTTAGGTGCTGTGTCGAATCATACCTTCCGCTCCTTTCCTATTTGGACCTCCTCTATCGGATCTGTCGCTTCTAGCTTTATGTGAGAATTTAGTTTTTTCAGCAAGTCAAAGGGCATGGTTGCTTTCCTGAAACTTTTTGTTGGGTGTCTGTAACCTTATTTGGCTATCCTCAAATGGCCTCGGATCACTGTTATGCCTCATAGAGCAGGAAGCTTAAGACACATAGCATTCATATTAATAATGATACCGTGGCAGTTTAGGACTGGACGGCCGAATATCGTGTTATATGCAAATGAGATATCTACCACCGCAAACTCTGCGTATAACTCTCGCTTATATCTCTCATCACTCAACACCAGAGGGAGGTTAATAGTGCCCAATACTGTCACAGTCTTGTCTCTTAATCCTACTATAGGATAAGGCTCTAGCAAGGCTATTTTTATCTAAGTCTAACTTATTAAAAACATTTAATATGAGAATATTAACATAACTAATTGTATCCACAAGCACCTGCCTTACTTCATATCAGTTTAGCAGGACCTTAATAACCGATGGATCGTTTTGAAAGAACCCTACCACCTTATTAGCAGGATCGAACCTTACCTCTTGTTTGCCCCATAACTCTTGATGGATAAATAGGACATCCTCTGCCTTGCGCTTATTTTTTCTATTACCCTTATTCGATCCTTCCGTAATGACATGCACTATTCCGGCTATTTTGAGAGATCGGAGAAGAAAGAGATCCTCTTTTTTTTTTAAGAGAAAGGAACAAGAAATCGATTTCAATCCAATGAACAGATAGAGTTCAATGGAGCTTTTAGCAGTGAAATCAAATGATGTTGCAGAGCTTAAATTGATGACGTGGCTGGAATGGGTCTGGACTGTGAATGGCCTAAATCTGCAAGAGAGGCAGTGTGAGGTGGTGGTGGGTACCAACGACAGTCACTCTGATGCTTAAGTTAGTATCTAGACGAGTAGAGAAAGTGTAATGAATTGTTTAGAATTTTAGTATTTGAAAATAACGTACTTTGCTCTCTATGATTCTTTTACCTTTATATCGTAAAATATAAAAATGAACATGGCATTAAACTGATAATCCGGCGGTAATGTGGTCGTTTACTTGATGCAAAACATCACTAGCTATTTAAGCGAAAATCTCACTATATTAGACGTAATGGAGCCACTCTGATGCTTAAGTCAGTACCTAGACGAATAGAGAAAGTGTAATGAATTGCTTAGAGTTTTAGTGTTTGAGAATAGCATACTTTGCTCTCTGTAGTTCTTCTACCTTTATATCGTAAGAGATAAAAATGAATATGGCATTAAACTGATAATCCAGCGGTAATGTGGCCGTCTACTTGATGTAAAACATTACCAGCTATTTAGGTGAAAATCTCACTATATCAGATGTAATGGAGATATGCCGGGTTGTGCTTGATAACGATAATTTTGTGTCGAGACTCAATTTGTTAAGAGATGGGCTAATCTTTTGATAATGATTCGGATGTTAAGATATTCGAATCTTTCTTACTTCGAAATACACCACATCTCTTACTTACATGATTCTTGCTGCATGGACCTATCTCGTGATGACAGTTTAAGGCTCCCTTTTAGCGGTCGTTATGGAGCATGAATATTTTTTATTAAATATATATAAATAATTAAATAAAGTAATTGTTCATTTTTATATTTTATTTTAATTACTCAAATATAATAGTAAATGTTTTATTAAAAATCTCTTTTAAGGTAAATATCAAAAAATACAATCAAACCAATTAACATTTATAATTAATCATGATTAAATTTTGATGTAATTTATAATATTTTTAATTTATTTTAAATCATTTAATATATTTCTGAGGAAATATAAATAAACATAATTTATATAATTATTATTTTATTTTATAACTATATTAAAAATGAATATTTAATTCTTATTATTAAATTATAATTTATTCAATATATTATAATAAATAAATGATAAATAATTATATTATCAATATTAGTGTCTTAAAAATATGATACACATAATTAATATACAATATAATAAGTAAAGAAAAATATTTAATTAAATAAATTTTTTGACACGTTAATTAAATAAATTTTAATAAATCATATTTATGTTTCATAAAATGTAAGTTTAATAATTTGTATTATTATAAAATAAAATTTTGATATATTTTTGGTAATTATTTTTATTTATTATTTTTATTATTAATATCGAACATAAAAATTTGTTTTTAGTTGATTATTAAAAATTGGTATATTATAATAATGTATAAAAAATTCATTTAAAATATTACAACAAATATATTTTAATAAATATACAAGTTTCACAACTCATTTTTAAAACTAACGGTTAAAAAAGAGGGGAGGGATAAGTCCCAGCCACGCCACACCCACTGCTTTTGTGCAATGATGGAAACGTGGAACAATCTTTTTGGCAACAAACAAACAGAGTCTTGAAAAGCAGCGAAAAGAAACCGACCAGAGTCTTAGATAAATTCCTTATTCACATGGACGTAACATTTTCATTGCGCCCTTTCGGACCCGAACCAACCAATTAACTCCTCACCCACATCATCCGAGACAGCGACACTTTCACCATTTCGATCGCCGCGACTCTCCGCCGCGTCACCGCCTTGCATTTCGCCCTTCTCCTTTATCTGCACTGCACATGGACCCCGCCTTTCGCCACCGTTTCCTTAACATATCCCCCTCCGCCGTCCAAGTAAACGGAAATGAAGATGAGCTGAATGAGCACGACGTTCTCTGGACCAATGACTTCGCCGAACAAAGCCCCATTCATTCCACCACCGCCAATGAAAGTATTAACCGCAGCCGCGCATCTATCTCTCGTAACTCCGGGATTCTCGCGGCTTTACCGGAATCTAATCACCACTCTGTACTCTATCGTAAGCCTTCAATTCCTTCGTCGTCCAAGTCAATTCCGTTGATACCGAGGCCACCACAGGGTGAGAGAGAATACGCGTCACAATCTGTTCCTGGTGCGAGGAAGCTGAACCAATCAGCTCCTATGAATGTACCAGTACTGTCAATTGCGATGGCGAAGCAGAGGAATAGCAAGTTCCGGGAAGAAGACGACGACGACGGCGGCGGAGATGAGGAGATACTGCCGCCTCACGAGATCGTGGCGCGAGCGTCCAGAAACTCGCCGAAGACCACGTTTTCGGTGCTGGAAGGGGTTGGAAGGACGCTGAAGGGGAGGGATCTGAGACAGGTGAGGAATGCCGTATGGCGCCAAACTGGATTTCTTGATTGATATATTATTTCTTCGGAAAAAAAAAAACTATGTTATTCTGGCTTCTCACTGTGAGATATTTAATATAGTGAATTTGGCTTTTTTTTTTTAAAAAAAAAATTTAAAAATTTGAATTATTGGTTTAGACTGATGTACTATCTATATGGATTAGATTCATGGAGTAGAATATGAACTGATCTTCATTAACTATAAGTTATTGGTTTCAGCTTTTGTTTCCACTGTTTTCTGTTGTAATGGTGGTTTCCGACGAAGCTCCAATATCTATTTTCCAATTTTTAGAAAAAAGGATAAATTTATATTAAAATAATGTATTTTTTTAAAATATTTAAATATTTAAATATTTTTTTAAATCATTGTTCACAGGCATTGATTACTCTAATAACCAATTCTCCCACCAACAAAATCAAGGAATTTTGGCCAGGAGATGAGATCCAAGTAATAAATAAAAAAAAATCAATTAAAAACGAAATCAAACAATAAAATTAATTTACCTAAGTAAAAAAATTAAAATTAAAATAAATTTATTTTATTTTTATAACGAAAAAAGTCAGCACAACTTAAACAATTTTCAACAGAAAAACCCCATCTGAAGCCAGCATTTGTGAGGCAACTTAAACGTGGTATTGGAGTCCGCGTTTCCAACTCGATGAGACCATTTCTAGAACTGAAACGGAGGTAAAAATAACGAATGTAAAACCGCAATTAAATTTTAATTGATTAAAAAAATTAATTCCATAATCTTTTTATATAAATATAATTTTATCATGTCCATGTATTATAATATAAAAAGGTGTCTATTGTTTTTTTTTTTTAAAATACATTAAAAATTAAAGGTGTAGAGTATGATATCTCTCATATTTATTCAGATGCATTTATTATGATATTAAACTAATAAGTGCAAGGATATCTATTATTTATACTTCAAATTTTCAAAATTGAAAACTATAAGTTATATTTTTTAAACATAAAATTTATGTGTTAATTCGTTAGTTTATTAAATATTTTTAGTTATTCTCATATTGATAAGGTATAAAGAAAATACTAAAAAAAATTTACAATGCTTTATCTTGCACAAAAATTAATTATTTATTTATATAAATATAATTATATTTTTCACAAGGTAAAATGGTAAGATTGCATGAGAAAATATTCATCTTTTTATTTTTTTTAAAAAAATTTAATATTTAATTTTTATATTATAGAAAAATCCATTAATTAATTTTTTTACTTTAAAAAATATATTAAAATATCTCTAATATTTTAAAAAAATTTATTAATTAACTTTTTTATTATTTTTAATTATTAAATATTATAAAAAATAAAATGCTCATAATTCTAAAAAAAACTAATTAGTGAATTTTTTTAAAAATTTAAAGGACTAATTAATGAATTTTTTAAAATCATAAAAATTAAATAATAAAATATTTAACAACTAAAATTAATTAAGATATTAATTAATAGACTTTTTAAAATATTATAAGTATTTATTAAAATTGTAAATGAACTAATGAGTTTTTTTATAGTATAAGAACTGAGTAATAATTTTTATTTTAACTGTAATATAGAATTTATATTAAAGTCTAAAATGAAGCAAAAATATTACAAGCACATTTCGAACTGTGATAATGTGATTATAATAGAGGCCTATTAAAATTTAGATCTAAATTCATATTTTACTTGAACATAATTTAAAAAAAAAAAAAAAAAACATGTATAAAGTATCGCTGAAAAACCAATGGTGAAAACCATTAGTTGAAAATGGCTGAGAAAACAAAAGAGATGCCAAGAAAAGTAAATACTGGAAGAGAATTATAAAAAACCAACTGAAAGCATTAACTTTCCATCCTTCCGGATAATCTGAAATCCATAAAATAGGATTTACAATGTGTTCTCTAAAAAAGTCCCCCTTGAGATAGGGGTGTCTCTAAAAAAGTCCCCCTTGAGATAGGGTGTTCCTCTCTTGTTATCTTATTTTTCCAGTAACGTGTCCCACCCTTTCTGGTACAGGACCACCTTTTCTTCCGTATGGGTTAGAACGTACGGATAATGTGGTGACCCCTCTTGTGTCAGGCGGTCATTTAATGCCCTCCGGCGCAAGGACGAACGGGGTTGTGAAGTGACCGGGCTTATTATCCTTTCTTCTCATGATAGGGTTGGAGAGAAAAAGGCCAATTTCGGAAAAGGCCGGATCTCAGGTCCGAATGAGCTGGGCCGGTCTGACTGTCGGGTTTAGCAGGAGTCTGGTCTTGAAGCGGAATGGAATGGGCCGGGCTCGGTAGGGAAGCCTTGAGGCCTCCAAGTTGCGGACTGTCCTTATGGGCCTAACCAGGGCCCGGGATAAAGAAACCTGGCGGTTATCAATTGCCCCTTTACCTCCTCATCAGTTATTGCATGAGTGATGAGGGGGTAAATATCGAGGGTCATAATGACCGCGCCGCTCAAGGACAGCCTGCCTCAAAACATCTTTTCATCTCACTATCGTTTCACATTTTCAAATTCTCCCGCTCTTCTCTGAACTTTTGCTTTCCTCAACTTTCTGTGCACTCTTGTTGGCTTCGTCTTCCTCTGCTCGTCCGCACTAATTGCTTTCCAGGTACGCCCCTTCTTCCATCATGGATAGCTCTAGCCTCCCTGATGTCATCAACCTAGAATCTTGCATCACTCCATCCAATATTAGGAACTTGGAATACCTAGACACCCCCTTTTTTCACATCCGGGCCCCTTACCGGAATGAGAGGATCGTTCTTCCCAACCCTTCTCCCCCTGGTCTGTTCGACCCTCAAAGGGATATGAGCTTAATATTCTTTGTTAAGCAGAGGGAATATGGTTTGTCCTTTCCTTTCTCTCCCTTCTTCATTGAGGTCTTCCGGTATTTCGAGATTACCCCTCGGATGCTGACCCCTAATTCCATTCTGTTCATGTCTTCTTTTGAATCTGTGTGTCTGAGCTGGGGGTTTACACCCACAGTGCGTCTGTTCGTTATCTTCTTTAGGTTAGTTAAGGCGAGCCAAAAATTTTACTACTTTGCCCTTCACGGAGGGTTATCAATTTTTTCGGGCAATAAGGACTCCATCAAGGGCTGGATGGGGGGTTTCGTGGTGGTGGAATTGAAGAAAGAGACTGGGTTGGTTTGGGATGTCGACCTCACCTGGGAGGATGTTTCCTTGGGCTGTAACGATCTGCCTCAGCTGAGTCTCATTGAGCAGGTCGGGTTCCTTCGACTGACTTCCGCTGACAGGAAGTATGACGTCGAAAAGTGTATGTTCGCGTCTAACCTTCGGGATGTCAAGGATGCAGGTACCATATGTCATTTACCTGTCTTGTTCAGTTTATACGATTTTGTTGAGAGTTGCTCTAACTTGCTTTGGTTTTTGATTTTGCAGCCTCCGAGGTGAAAATAGATCATATCAAGCCTCCCAAGAACCTTATACTATCCCGGGAGAGCATGAACGCGGCTTTGGACGCCCTTCTGGCTGGGCAATCCATTGGGAGAGGCTACTCAAAGGATGGCCGAAGTCATTTCTTCCAAATCGGCTTCCCAACCTCCTCCTCCTCCGGTTTCATCCCAGGCTCTCAGACCGAGCTCCCGACATAGCAAGTCGTCCCGGCCATCCAGCCGCAGCAGGTCGAGCTCGGCTCCCCAGTCCACTCAGGCACCCAGGTCCCCACGGGCTCCTACCGAAGGGGTGAAAAAAGTTTCGAGGGTGGCTTCTAAGTCTGCTGAAAGCACCGAACTAGCGAGGACGGACCCTGCCCTTCCTTCTGTGGAGGTTCTTGAGGTGAGGTCTGAGGCTTCTGTTGCTGAAGAGGGGGCCCCGGAGAAGAGAATGGAAGTTATTTCTACGGGCGAAGGTGCCCAGGAGGTCTCCCTCAAGGTCGTCCCTACTCCTGAGGGGACGGGGCCCAGTCCTACTGATGGTGGGAGTGTCGTGGAGAAGGTCGGGGCCAAGCGTCCTGCACCCACCAAAGTGTCTACCCCAGTTCCTGTCCCGAAGAAATCCCGGGCTTCTAGGAGACCGGCTCCAACTCTCCCTTCTCTTGAGAAGAAGAAAGAGGCTCCCGTGGTTCCTTTGTTGTCTGCTCCTGACAACGATATTTTGAGCGCGGAGGACATCACCCACCAGTTTCCCGCGAGCGTAGTCGCCGAAATCATCAAGGAGCGAATGTTTGGTGGCGTCACAGAGGCTTCGGACCCGCGCTTGCTTGCCCTTACTGGTCTTCTAGCCAGTTCCACCAGGGAGCAGGCAGTGTTCCGGTCTCGACCTCGAGAAGAGCTCGGAGACACGATCAGGGAGATGCTCCTGATGGTAAGTTGTCTCTTTTGTTTTCTTTTTGACTTTCCTTGTTTTCTTGTTCTAACGGTGTTTTTTTGTACTAGGTGATGGGCCTCTTTATGGAGGTGGATGCTCGCGACCACTCTCTCCGGGAATCCGTAGATCTCCGGATTGAGGAGGCACGCCTGGAGGAGAACCTGTCTGCCACCAGCGACGTCCGGGGCAATCTCGCGGCTGCCCGAGAGCATTCCAGGTCTCTCCAGATAGAGCTACGCACTGCTTTGGAGGCCCTCAAAAGGGTTGATGGGAGGACAACCGAGGCAGAGGAGCAACGTAACAAAGCTTTAAAGCAGCTGTCCTCCTTGAAGGAGATTCAGCGAGAGAGGGATGAGGCCCTGAGTCAGAAAGAGGAGGTCCAGCGCCAGCACGAGTCACTGAAGACAAATTTTGATGTTGTGCTGGCTCAAAGCGAAGAGGCCTTGGCTCGAGCTGTGGTCCTCGAGCAAGAGCTGACCAAGCGGGCCAATAATGAGAATGACTTGGCTCTGGCAGTAGAGACATCCAAACTTCAAAATCAGCATCTCTGCCAGGAGGTCAAAGTCCTTAAGAAAAGGTGTGCGGCCTTGCTCGAGGACGCCAAGCATGCTGAAGATAAGATTCAGCTGGAGTGCGAGGAACGCCTGAGGGAGTATAAGGAGTCGGCTGAGCTGAAAGGGGAAATCCAGCAGGCCTGTGAAGCTCATCTTTAGAGCTATAAGGACCTTTCGGAGTTGAAAACCAAAATAGCTAAGGCCTGCGAAGAGTGACTTGCGGAGTTTAAAGCTTCTGGCGAGATGAAAACCGCCATATGGAATAAAGGCTTCCGCATGTTCGTCTCTGGATACAACCGAAGCTTGAGGGATGCCACGTATAACCCTTCCACCCCCGTTGGCCGTGCTTCGCGCTGCTGAGGAAGACTCCGACAGTGAGGACGTGCTTTACGGGGAGGACGACAGACCTTTATCTAAAGGAGCTTCTCGTACTGCAGCTGGGCCTTCTGAAGCAGTTGCCGAGCCAGGGAATGAAGATGCTGGGCCTCAGGGGCAGGAGATCATCCCTTTGTAGATAATAATGTAGAAAATAGTGCTGTAGATAATGTAAATGCAGATAAAGATAGTGATGATGTACCTAGGCGTGTAAGTCCCTTAAGGACTGTTTTTCCTTCAGCAAAATAGATACTTGTAATAGACTATAATATAGGTTGTAATTATCTTTCTTTTCAATGAAATTTAATTTTTAGTTTTTCTTTTTTATTTCTTTTATACAAACAACATGAGTTATGAAGAATAAAGAATCGAATGATAACGATGTCTATTTATTACCACACTTTAAAGTACAGCTTGATGTCCTTTTACATTTGATAGCATCTCAGTATGAATATTGAGAAGAAAGTTATTGGCTACTCTAAAAGTATCAATTCATTAAAGATGGAGTCAATCACATTGTAATATATTGATTAAAAAAATTATCCATCAAACTCATACCACTACTAAATTTTTTTTCAATACCTGAAAGTTGAAAAAAATTTATTAAATTTCCATTTCTAGCCAATAATAGTGAGGTTGGTACTTCTGATATACCTAATATTTTGACATGTTTTGGGCCTTTGAAATGAAAAAGGGAAAAAAAGATTTTTTTTTTCACAACTTACGTTTGATGTTTTTGAAGTAAGATTGATATGAGAGGAGAGTTATATTCTCCTTTTATTTATTTTTTTTTATTTGTTAACGATGCCTAATGGCTTTTCCACCTTTTCCACTAAATACGCATGCGAAAAAAGACTGCAGAAAAATCGAATTGATTAATTATCATGTCGGATCCCTAAATTCAAATGCGACTTGACCCACTTAACAATTGATAGACATGATCCTAGATTCAAATGCTGACTTGACTCACTGAACAATTGGTGGTCACGTCTAGTGCTGACAGAAGACCTTACCTAAGGTCATTCTAAAGTCTGTATCTAATTTATTTTTGTGGGCCCTGACTCAGCCAGAAATAAGAGGGCCCGCAATTATCCACATTATACAACACTTAATTGAAATAAATTAACAAAACATTGGCAAGTCAGAAAATCAATATACCTCACCAGTTGAGTTCAAAATGGATCGGCTCCATTCACACATCTAATTGATTCATCATTCTGCCCAATTTTGTTTCATGAAATCAACACAGTAGAAGGAACAAATTTTAAAAATAAAACCCTAAAGAGAAATCCCTGATTTAGAGCTTGATATTGCGCGGCTAGGACTCAAAAAACTTCCACATTCATCTGGGCGATCTTAAGGGCTGCTCTTATCACCCAAAAAAAAAGGGAAAAATTGAGAGATTCATAAACAGAAACGAAGAAGAAGAAAACGAAATGAGCTGCAGAAACCCTAGAAACAGGAGAGGGAGCAGTAGCAGACATACTTGTAGTTCTGTATCTATACACGTGAGGAGAGAATCAGAGGTGGATGATGGCCTATCGAATATGGATCTCAAGCTTTACGGCCCTTCAGAATTCCAAAATCACCATTGGACCTTGAATTAAAAAGCACATGTATGGCCATGGGAGCAGAAGAAACAAGCCCCATAATGTTTTTTTTTTCAAAAAATAATAATTTTCTCTATTGAATATCATGAAAATAATTATAAAAAATGGCCCAAGGCTCTGCCCTCCGAATATTTCTTTCTTCACGATGATAAAGAAAATTTATAAAGTAAATTATAAGAATTAAAAAACCACACTTACAAATTTAATTTAATAATAAATATATTTAAATAAATCTAAAAAATTTTAAATTTTAATTCCGTTTCGGTTATTTTATATTTGAAAAAATTTTAATTTTTTTTAAGTTTGAAAAATATAAAATTAACAAAAAAATTTATTTACATTAAAATGTTTGTACATTCAATTAATAAAAAATTATCAATCTATTTTTATAATAAAATTGACTATAATTTTAATATATATATATAAATTTCAAATTTACGAATATATACAATCTGATGTGGAAAAGACTCAGAATAAAGTATATTCGTTTGGAATTAAAATGGGAATCAAATGCAATTAATAGAAAGTCCAGTTGCCAACTGCAATAATCCAAAGATAAAAGCCAAACGCTACCTTCGTTCTTTGACAGCTACATCTCCATCACCATTTACCCTAATTGCCGAAATCACATGCAATTTCACAGTAATTAATTCTATAACCCCTTTTTAAATGAAATTAAACAAAGCTCAAAACTTTAATTCTATATTGCTTTGCCAAATGTAACTAAATGCTAATTAGAGATTATAAAATATTTCTAGTCAATGTAATCTTCCCATTTGGTTTTGCTAGAAGTAAATTTACTTTTTAACGGCATACAAAAAATTAATCGCTAAAAATAATAGTTCGATTTTTAAAATATTGAATCAAATCGAAAATTTTATAAATTTAAAAAAGGTAATTTATAATTTAATTCCTGGGTATTGCCATTATTAACAAGTCAGTCCCTATATTTTTAAAAATCTATTAAAACATCCTTATGTTTTATTTCCGTCAACGAAATAGTCCTTCCGTCCTATTTTCCGTTAAAATTAGATAAAGGAGGAGAGAGAAAATTTTTAAAATCCAATTTTACCCTCAAATAAAACCATTTATTTAGTCCTTATATATTGTAATTATTAACAAGTTAGTCCTTACATTTTCAAAAATCTATTAAAATATTTTTATCTTTTTTCATATCTATTAAAACGTCCTTATTATTTTTTTCCATCAATGAAATAGTCCCTATCTTTTCTCACATATTAAAACATCCTTATCGTTTATTTAAGTCAACGAAATAGTCCCTCCTCATCGTTTCTTTCTGTCAACGAAATCGTCTCTCCCTATATTTTTAGAAATATATTAAAACGTCCTTATTGTTTCTTTTTGTCAACGAAATAGTCTCTATCTTTTCTCAGATCTATTAAAACATCCTTATTGTTTCTTTTTATCAACAAAATAGTCCCTATCTTTTCTTTCCTCTTCCTCCTCTTTCTCCTCCTCCGACTCCGAGAGAAAGAAGAAAAAGAAGAAAAAGAAGAAGAAGAAGGAGAAGAATGAGAAGAAGAAGAAGAAGAAGAAGATAAAGAAGAAAAAGAAGAAAAAGAAGCAAAAGAAGAAAAAGGAGAAGAAGCAGAAGAAGAAGGAGAAAAAACAGAAGCTGAAGAAGAAAAAGGAGAAGAAGCAGAAGAAGAAGAAGCAAAAGGAAGAAGAATTGATGAAGAAGAAAAGGAAGGAGGAGGAGGAGAAAAATAATTGGGGGTAATTTAGTCTTTTACTATATTTTTAACGGCAAAAATAGACAGAAGGACTATTTTGTTGACGGAGAGAAAATATAAGGATGTTTTAATAGGTTTCTGAAAATACAGGGACTGACTTGTTAATAATGACAATATCCAGGGATTAAATCGTAAATTACCCATTTAAAAATTATTTTAGTTCTAACTTTAATAAAGATTATATGAATAATATCATACCGAATGTTTGACTTTTAAAAATAATATTATTAAAATAAGTAGTCATAAATTAAAAAATAATAAAATGAATTTTTTAAAAAATACTGGATGAAAAATAAAAGGCAGAGAAATGAGAACGTGTACACGCTTTAATAAAAAGGAAGGATGTTTCAAGACAATTTCCAGTAGCTCACAGTCGTTGGGAAAGCACACGCTTTCTTACGCGTGAATGACTTTCTTCAAGTCTTGAAGAGGCCTACGCTTTGTTGACTTCAATTTGACTTCTTTCTTCCAACCGTTGTACACGATTTCAGCTTATTTATAAGCCTAACCACAGCAGAAACTATAGCGGTGAATTGTAATTTTTGGATAATTTTCTAAAATTAAAATTTTATGATATAAAAATAAAATATTTAAATAAATAAAAATTAGTATATGCATTTCTTTAAATGAAATCAAAAATTAAAAGAATAAAATTTAAAATTTTTTAAATTTATTTAAATACATTTATCACCAAATTAAGTTTGTGAATACGATTAACACAAGGGTTTAACTACTACTAGGGGAGAGCATAAATCGGTTTGAACTGAGAAATCGAACCAAACTGATCAATTTCGGTTTAATGATTCGGTTAATCGAAATTTTCGGTTCAGTTCGGTTAATATTTTTCAATTTATTCGATTTTCAGTTCAATTCGATTTAAACATGTTAAATAACCGAAAAATTAAAAAATCGATTTTATATATACTTTTATTAATTTTATATGTATTTTTAAATTTTACATAGATTTTTATAAATTTTTAAATACTATCATTATGTATTCAAATAATATTTATTAGTAAATTTATGTAAAATATTTATTAAATTATTCTACTGAAATTAAAAGTAAAAAATTTAAAAAAAAATTGCAGATTTCAGTTTGAATCGAACTGTATCGAACTGATTTTTATCAGTTCGATTTGGTTCGGTTATATTTTTATAATCAATTTTTTTAATTTTTAATATTTTTACAATTTAATTTTTAGTTTTTTCAATTCGATTTAGTTCAAAATCGAATCGAGCGATTGCAAAACCCTAACTACTACAATATTATTCAGTGAATAATATTTCCATTATCTTGTATTTTTGTGTGAAGAGTAATTAATTAATGCTAGTTGTTAAGCATGACAAACCAACTTTTCTTAATTGTGAAGAGTCCCCAAATGGACCAATATTTAGAAAATTAACACTAAAAATTATGATGAAGAGCATGTACAGAGCTCTCAATGTCAACCAAATTGATACTGAAAAATATAAAAAATTCCACAAATATACTATTAATTATTGACTTGTGAAGCTTTTCTTAGATTACAAGGAAACTATACTTAACACATCTTTATTTTGGGATGATTTTTGTGTTAGAAAATAATATTTTTTTATATTTTATGGCGGTTGAGATTCTTTTTGAAAAAAAAAAATTCATTTTCTAGTATTTGATAATTTTATCAACATTTTTATATATAAATTTATTAATTTTTTAGGAAATATTTTTTTTACATAAAGTATTTTTAAAAAAATATTTTTAAATATAAATTATTTTTAAAAAATAAATGAAACCTAAATCTCAATTAAAATATAAATTAGTACACCCATATCAGTTTTCAGAAAATCGCGTTACCTTTCTCTTTACGGAGGAGTATTTTGAAGGATTATTACATTTTTTCCATCATATACAGTGCATCAAGTGAAATTCCAGGAAATTTTAATTTGGAAAGTTGGAATTGACTATCATATCTTTGATAATTTGAATTAGGAAATTACAGTTTTTTTTTTTTTAATAAATGGCTCTGTTAGAGTTTAATTCAAGACTTCACAACTTTACAGATAAATTAGTTTTTTTTTTTCTTCTAAATATTTAAATATAAGTTCATATAAAATTTTTTATATATAACCTCCATTTTAAAAAAATATTTTCTTAAAAAATACTTTTGTAGTATTTGAAATGTAAAATTATACCATAATAATTCAAAATAAGCCGTAAACTATCGTTATTATAGAGTACATGATGATAAGCAGACACGTGAAAAATACAGACAACATTAAAAAAAAAAAGATCCAGACGCTTTAGTACTTGAACCATTACCAAAAGACGTTTTAGTACTTGAACCATTATCAAAAGACTCGCTCTATAATAAGGTGAGTATTGATACAAAATTATTATTATCACACACATTATGTTTATGATCGTGGAATTTTCTTTTGGTGGCTAGTGATATTCCGTATCAAATAAATAACTATATTACTATCAAATTATCAGAAAAATATTATATTTATTTTTATTTTTAGCTGTATAAAAAGGAGAAGTATAATAAAAATAAAAATACATTATTCTCTAATATTATTTTAATTTTAAGTAATTTATTGCATTTTTTTTATTTTTTAATATACTAATATGAATATCGGAGGGGCTGCCTCTCGCCTCATGTTTTTTCTCTTTTAGATTCTAACCGATTAGAATACAGTTTCGTTCCGACCACATCATTAATTTAATATTAAAAAACATCAATTATAAAAAGAATAATTTAATTTAAAGAGAAAATCAAAATTTTATTAACCCTTTTATATATAAATTTATTATTTTATTTTATTTTTAAATTAAAATAAATAATAAAAAATAATTTGTTTTTTAAAAAATATTTTCCATTGAAAATAATTTTTTATAAAAAATATTTTCTAAATAAGTGAAAACAAATGGAATCATACATTACAAATTACAAATTCATATAAATTCAGTAGCAAAAAAGATAACTTTGAAAAATACTATATAAAAGTGTTGAGGTACGAGGGGCTGCTTCTGTGTTGTCTCCACTGGACAACTCAATAATTTCGTCTTACTGCACCACCCTCACTTCAGATTTTAATAGTTTCTTTCACAGATAATAATTTTTTTTAGAAAAATATTTTATAAAAATTTGAATAATTTTGAAGGATATTTTATAAAAATATTTTATTAACAATTTTTTAATTATAAAATAATTATTTTTTAATAATTATCTATCTGTTATTGACTTGTTTCTTCAGTATACAAATTTTCCATGCACGGATGGGGAGCAGAGGACAAAGGTTTTCTCCTACGTAAGCGCGTTGGAAGTTTCGAGGCAACTGCACGTGTTCTTCTTTTCTCATTTCACTCGTCTCCTTCTCCCTCTTTCTGCTTTCTTGCTTAACTAATTAAAATTTCATAAATCCAAGAACTCCCTTCGTGTGTGTATATATATATATATATACACGCAAACCTCCATGAGTGAGTTATACTCGCAACCCAATAAAAAAATGGAGGATTTGCCACCTGGTATTCGCTTCTACCCTACAGAAGAAGAGCTTGTCTCATTCTATCTCCAAAACAAGCTTGAAGGCAAAAGGCTTGATCTCATCTTGGCCATGGACAGAATCATACCAGTTCTTGATATATATGAGTTCAATCCCTGGCAACTCCCACGTAAAAACTACTAACTTTTTCCTTAAATATTTTTGTGGGTTTTTAATTTGCTCATTGAAAAAGGTTGTTTCGGGATCTCAGCTGCTAATTTTATAGATGAAAATGGTGCAATATCCCATTAATTCCCATGATCGTTTTTCTGCAGAATATGCCGGAGAGCTGTCGAGCAGAGACCCAGAGCAGTGGTTTTTCTTCATTCCAAGGCAAGAAAGCGAAGCTAGAGGAGGAAGACCAAAGAGGCTAACAAGTGAGGGATACTGGAAAGCTACGGGATCTCCTGGTCATGTTTATTCAAATAATCGCAGTATCGGCATGAAAAGAACCATGGTTTTCTATAGGGGAAGAGCTCCTAATGGACGCAAAACCGATTGGAAAATGAACGAGTATAAAGCTGTTCAACCAGATTCATCTTCTTCCTCATCCACTGCAGCTGCATCACCAACGGTACAAACTATATATATATACATATAAATTTTGATATATATGTAAAAATATATAAATTTAGGAATAGGATTAATTGATTTCATGGTTTGTAAATGCAGTTAAGGCATGAATTCAGCCTGTGTAGAGTGTACAAGAAATCAAAAAACATGAGAGCATTTGATAGAAGACCAGTGGGAGTTGATGAAGAGATCATGAGAAGTCATCATCAAGCAGCAGCACCTGCTTCTGCTATTATTCAAGCTGATCATCACGAGTCAACTACATCATCTCATGATCTTCAAAACCCTCCAATGGCGTTGGAGAGATCAAACTCAGCTGCTGGGAGTTCATCCTCAGAAGATCATGCCCCAGACATTAATCCATCTCAAACAGATGAAACTAGTAGCAGCCTTATGTCTCTTGATACTCAACCTTCATGGGATTGGGATCAACTGGACTGGTATTATGGAGGAAGCAGTTAACTAATTTCCACTCTAAATAAAAAATAATGTAATATAATTAAGAATAACGATGCTAATCTGTTAATTATTTAGGATTTAATCATAAATCTCCTACTTACTATTATTTTTATTTAAATTAGAAATCAAAAAATAGAACATGAAATCTCTTAATCTACTATTTTATATACTCGCTGGATCCTTATTTTTTACTTTAATTTATAATTAATTACTTTTTAATGGATATTAATTGTTAATTTTTATAAATTTTGGTGTCTGTATTATAACCATTCGATTCCAGAATATTTAATGATTAATATATAATAATTGTATAATTAATTCAAATTCCATCAATATTTATTTATTATAACTAATTAATTATACTTAATTTTAAACTGTAAGATCAGTTCAAATTTCAATTAAAATAAAAAACTATAAACTTTTACTAATAAAAAATAAAGAAAAATTAATATGAAAACTTCCTATTAAACTTAAGTCATTTAGAACTCTTTTCCTTTAAAATAAAAGATTTGAATGATTTCATTTTTTTTTATTACATTTTTTATTTGAAATGAAAATTTTTCATTTTTTTTAATTCATAAACTTTTATTTTTAAAAAAACTATAACTATACATGATTTTAATAGAATTTTATTAAATTTTAATTTTTCTTATAAAATTAATCATGCTAAATGAAAAGTTTAACTATTAAAAATAAGAGATTTTAAGTGAAATTGAAAAGGCAATGATCAAAATATTAGTAAGGGTTTATATTGATTTATATTTTGAGGGTTAAAAAAAATAAAAAATTATATCACACGAAATAATATTATGAGATTCAGCTATTAGTTTGTAGGAAAGAATCTCATATCGGTGGATTAAAGAAAATTCAAATGCTATATAATAGTTAGGACGAAACTAGCTTGTGGAAAAAAATCTCATATCGACAAACGACGGAAAATTTGAATGATATATAATAGTGAATAGAAACTATTAGATAATTTGAATTAATCATTTTGAGTCAAATAGAAAAGTGAATACAAAAGTTATTTGGATTAGTTTGAGCCGGATTATTTCAATTGGTATTAGAACCACCAAATTGTGAAGAACTAATAAACTTGCAAGAAAAGAACTATTGGTATTAGATAAGGTAAAGCCGTCCGAAGTTCGCTATATTCAAAAATTCGGTCATGACTTAGCAATTATATCTGATTTAGTTGCAATAAGAATATCGCAAAGTTACTATCAAACTCGTTCGCAAATGGATTCATTTATATTATGAATTTAGAATCCTCCATACATTCTAGTCAAGAGTTCTTACGTCATTGTATGCATCATAATTATTAAAACTTAAAAATAAGCAAATGATATAGCTTACTGATTGAGAAATTATTCAATGCAAATAATTATATATTAATCATTTATCATAATAAAACTTAAATAAAATCAGATCTATTATAATTAATGACTTTATCTAATTATATTGAAAATAATTATTTAAATTGAATTTATATAAAATGAAATTCTAATATATATTTATGTAAAGCGGATTTAAACAAAAATTAAATGCTATGTAAATATGTTGAGTCTCGTCAAAACAGCAATTTTGAAAATGTCAAGAAAGCTAAACCTGCGTATTACTTTTTGCCACGTGGAAGTTTTAGCACTCCCCACAAAAAGATTGGTTTGTATATATATCATAAACACTCAGCCTAATATATGAAAGGCTTAAATGTTGAATAAATCTAAAATTTTAAAGCTTTTATCAATTTTAGTTAATTTTATTTTCTTTTATTAATCTTAGTCTAATTTAAATTTTTAATATTAATTTTAATTTATTATAAATATTCTAAATGGTCCACGGATGGTTTATATATTTAAATATTTGTTAAAATTTACTAAATAATTAATGATAATAAAAAAACACATGATTGCTAATTTTTTAGAGAATAAAAAAAGTAAAATATTGATGAAAATCTTATATATCTATTTTAATATTTTTTTAGTATAATGGAAATTAATTTTATTTTACAGAATTACTGTTTATACTATAATTTAAAGAATATTTTATATTTTAAAAATTATTTCTAATATTGTTTTAAATAATATAATATTTTTAATTGTAAACTTTGTTTCATAAATAATATTTATAAATACATTAAAAAATATATAATGAGAGATAGAAAGGGAAAATATTTCATAAATTATATTAAGTAAAATAAATAAATATATTAATTTTTTATTATATTAAATAAAATTTATTAATTTTAAATAATTTAGGTGAAAATTAATCAAATTAATATAATTAAAATAATAATTTAAAATTAGACTGTAATTAATAAATATTAAAAAATTTTAAATTTTTTATTATGAGATTTTTAATTATTCGTTAGCAATATCAAATTAACTATTAATATTCATAGTTTCTAATTTAAATTATGATTCTAAACTAAAATTAACACCAAAATTTTTAAATTAAAGTCTTTCTGAAATATGATGCACTGTTTATGGAGAGACTTGTAGAACGAGAAGTCAAAGTGAGAAACAAGACAAGGAAATAACAAAGAAGAAGAGAAGAGGCTGCAAATGAGTTTCTGCCCCACTAAAGCTAAGCACATCACTCATCAGTGTGTGATTGAGAAGCTAAGCCGTCCAAATAACTGAAAAAGAAAGTGACGATTGACCTTAGCTGTCCTAAGTGGGTTTGGTTAATTTGTATAATAATTCTCAATTTTCAAAATTAACTAATTATAATATATTTTCATAATTTTCCAACTCATTTCTTTATTTTCGTGAAACATGTTGATGCCTTTCCTCTTTAATCATTTCTAATCGACCCTTTTTGGAAACCGTATGAATTAGCCAGAATCTGAAATTATTCGATTCTAATTTTCCAATAAGAATCGAATTAAAATTAAATTAAATATTTTATATATATTTTTAAATAATTTTTAGATATATCATATACTTTTAATACAGTTTTATACATATATATTAATATCATAATGTACATATTATAATCATTAAATTATATATATATTATAATTATGAAAAATTGACAAACTATTGATATTATAATAATCTATTGATTCAAAAATATTATAACTTTACAGTATTTTATATTTATATTTAAAATTTTTAATTTTTAGATAAAATTTTAATTTTTAAATATATTATAATTATAATGATTTTTTAAATATATATATATATATAAATAATTTGATTAACTTAAATTAAATTTTAATTAAAATTTTAAATTTTTAATCACTTAAAATCTACAAAGGAGGTTATTATTTAAAAAATTTAAAAATTTTATATAACTAAAAATTTTAAATTTTAACTAAAATTTAACTCCAATTAATTAAATTATTTATGTGATAAAAATGATGATATATAATATATCGTAGCACTCAAACATTTGTCTGTTGATAAATATATCTGAATAAATCTAAATGATCTCAGATTTTACTCTCTAATTTTTTATTCTTTTTAAAAAAATACCGTAAAAATATATTTAATTAAAATTAATTTAAAAAATTAAAATTTTTTATTTAAAATTAAAAATTTTAGTTATAAATATAAAAATTAACCATTTAAAAAAAAAGACTATTATAATTAATAAATAAAGAACTCTATTAGGCAATTTGTACAAGAAACCAAATTATGCAGAGCTTAATTAACTAATCAATCAATACTAAGGCTTGTTCAAAGTTTCATCTTCAAATTTCGAAAACTATTAAAGAAAGAAAATTATAAAAAAAAATTCTGAGTAATTAAACCGCTAAACCAATAACAAATTCACTACTAACATTTAAAATATATTGTTAATAGCACAGCAGCCAATACCTTCGTGCTCACTTTTCATAAGAACATGAGACATGACATAGTGAAACCACAGTTGCCATATCATGGCTAGAGTCAATTGATTAAGACAACGGAAATGAGCACAACCAGAGAAACAGCTCAGTGAAATTCAACCTCATCGAAACAAAATGAATGCGCGTATTCTGCTTCACGAGCAACAAGAAGAAGCCTTTCTCTCACATTTAAGTTCATACACAGATATACATCCCTTAAAAGGGTAAGAAATGGCATTTTCTTTAGCCCACCGGCGTCAAGGAACCATTCCAAATACAAACCATATTCTAGCACCCTCTCCTTCCTAGCCATTTGAATGTGTAGCTCAAAAGTTCCTCCTTATAGGCATCATTTAAGCTACCTCCTCAAGCACAGATGAGGGTCCCGAGTCAGAAAAAGGTCATACAATACAGCACCTCACCAAATGTCACATACGTGGCATGATTGAAAAACCTGAACTTAGATTATAGCTCACAATCAATTGTCATTTGCTTATTGGCGTCTGGATTTCTGCTGTGGAGGGTATCCAGACCCCATTCCTGGTGGGTCTTTTCTCCGTAAATGTTGCTGCTGATGAGGCTGGGCAGCAACACCACGTGGCATTGGTATCCCAGCTGGATTCATAGCACCTCCCATCCCTGCCTGGGCCATATTGTAAGTGGCCATGACCTGAGGTTGCATTCTCGGCATCCCAATTTGCATCGGTCGAGAAGCAGACCTGTTAGCCACTCCATGACCACCTGGCATACCTCCAGAGACTGCATTTCCGGATGATACCGGTTGTGGAGGCTGAAGGCTAGTTGTTCCTTCAAAATCTGTATTTGTGTCTACTGGACGAGTAGGATAGTTTATCACTTTTTCTCCAGGTTGCGAGGGCACAAGCGCATTGCGCCCTGGTAGAGGTTCAATCCGAAAATACTCGTGTTCTAGAGCCTGTGCTGCAGTTATCCGCTTTCGAGGATCATATTCAAGCATCTTAGACAGGAGATCATATGGAGCACTTTTTGGAGAGAGATGCACAACATTATGCAATCCTGTATTTTCATATTTGTGCCCTTGAATATGTTGCAAATCTGATTGCCAATGTGGAAGATTTGCAAGTGTTGGCCACTTCTCAAGTGTAGGATGGCCTAAGACCTTAAATATCTTGTCCAATTGATCCAGCTGGAAGGGATTTGGTGTGGATTTGGCTTCTGCCCCTTGAAAAAGTGGCTTCAAAGTCAAGAGCTCAGCAAATATGCATCCCACAGCCCACATATCAACAGCACTCGTGTAGTGCTTTGCTCCAAGAAGCAACTCAGGTGCACGGTACCAAATGGTTACTACAACACCATTATCAGATAATGGCTTCAAGGGAGCTTGATATATTCTTGCAAGTCCAAAATCAGCAATTTTGACAACCCCATGTTCATCTCCCTCACCCATAACTAGGATATTTGATGGCTTGAGATCTCGATGTATGATCCAATTACTATGAAGATAGTTCAGTCCATTGAGCAGCTGCCACAACAATGATTTCACCGTGTATTGATTAATACAATGAGAACCCTTATCTCTGTGATGCCTAATGATTTCATAAAGATCATGTTCGGCATAATCAAAAGCCAGATACAGAGACATATCAGCATGGTTAATGTGTACATTCACAAGCTTCACAACATTTTCATGTGAAATCTCCCTAAGCAACATGATTTCACGGATGGCAGTAGGGGAGACACCATCTCCGTCCTTGGATTGCTTGAATTTCTTGATGGCAATGGATTTTCCACGATTTGCAGGAGACTTGGTTTTTGCCAGGAATACAAGACCATAAGTGCCTTCACCAATCTTGCCAATCAAATTGTACTGTTGCAGCCATTCTGGCTTCTCATTGTTATTGGAGTTAGACACGCTTCTATTGTTGGTTGTGGCATTGCCATCCCCCATAGTTTCTTCAAAACAGCTTGTGCGGTGGGTGCCTTACAACACAGGATGCCACAGTTTGCTAGAGCTGTTTGTATTGTAGTAATAACCTCCCTGAAATTTATTAGGAAGGGAATAGTTTTGCTGGTGAAATTATCAAGAAGATAAGGGATAGAAGTCACAACGATTGGAGAGAGATGTTTTTATTGAAAAATGCTTCACAGGTTTACAATGGCAGATGTACAACACCTCATCTACAAATAATACTGTGTCAATACACTTCTAGTAAAATTTCAAAAGCTAGCCCCCCTTTTCATCTCTTCCCTTCCCCTGACGAATATTGTCTTTTTTTTTCACAATTCTCACAAATGCAAAATCAATTGCAACAGAATTCTAAATTTCAAAGGATTCAAATGCACCATAAAGTAGAATCATGCTAAGACTCTAATCAAACAAGTTGCCAAAATGAAAAAGAAAAGAAATTGCAGTATGGACTAGCAAGGAGAAGAAAACCATACCTGATTAAGACAATAAACGTTGACCCATAAGGCAAACTGTGCACAATGAGAGGATTTTAAAGTGCCAAGTTTACTGATAAATTGGATACGGAAGACTACTGCACAAATATCCAAAGCAAAGATCACAAAACAGAGTAGCAGACACAATGAACATTTAAGGTAAGTGGGCAAGAGGAGAACCCAAAAGCTAAGAACTTTGGAAAATTCCCAAGTAACCTCAAACTCAGATTAAAAAATAATAGAAATCAGTACAATTTTCCCCATAAATGATACCAAGAAAAACAAGGGAAGAGCTTAAGACTAAATCCTTGCTGCAAAAACAGATGTTTATTGAATAAAGGAATTACTTTATTCATTCTTCTTTCATGTAAACCATCTAGAATATGCCATAATTAAAATCAAATTAAGAACTGCGTCTACTTCAGATCTTGAACTTTGCCCTAGGATGAAAGGAGCTGAATATAAGAAGAAAAAACCACTAAAATTGAAATTTTAAGCTTAAATAATAGTTTTAACAGATAAGGGTTTTAGGGGAAAAATTGTGAAAAATTGGATATAGCACAGATAAATCAAGCAAAGAGCAGGGAAGAGAGGTACCGACGAAATAGAGTGGAAGCAAAATGGAGGATGTTGCTTAGTGGTCTTAGCATTGCAACGTCCGGTGAAGCTGAAGGAAGAAGAGATCGATGAAACTAGACGATTGAAGGCCTGACCGGCGATGCAAATTCAGGAAATGAGGTTTCAATTTCATCGTCGACTAAAAGGAAAAGAATAAGGAAGGCGAAGTGAAGAATTGGTGGAGGAAAGAAGGGAAGGTAGGCTAGGGTTACAGCAGAAGTTATGAATTTGCATCAAGGTTACGATTTTATGGATAGTTAATATTTTTATATAAAAATAAATTTTTGGCAAAAATCAATTAAATAATAAATCTGTAAATTTTAGTCATAGCAAACGGTTTAAATTATACTTAATTTTTTTTACCTAAATTTTGCGGCATATTTATTTTGTAAGAAAATAATTTAAATAATTTTTATAAAATTATATAAGATAATTTTTTTATAAAAATAATTTTAAATTAAAAAAATAATTTTTTTTTGTATTAAATAAAAAATTATTTAATTAAATTAAATTCTTCTTAAAATCTTGATTTCAAATAGAAAGATTAAATATTCGATATTTTATAAAATTTATATAAAAGTTAATAAAAAAAAGTGAAATTATGATGAATGATCTAATAATTCCTCACAAGAAAATAGTTATTTTTATTATTATTTTTTTTAAAATTGAAATTAGAGATTGAGGAAATGAACTTAAAATTTCACTTTAATATCATATTAAATTTATAATTACAGTTGTCTTCATTACTTAATTGTAGTTATTTATATATATGGTTTGATGAATCAAATGCTTACAAAATATCTTGAATTAAAAAATAAAAATAATTTTTCTTTTATCTTCATTCCACCTGCACAAAAATTCAAAAATAATTTACCAAATCAAATATTAATTTATAATACGTATAATTTAATTTAAAATTTTAAATAAAATTACTTCAAATTTTAATATATAAAATAAATAAATTTATTTTTTTAATTTAGACATTTTCACTCCGATCATTCATAATTTACAAATAAATTTTAAATATAATTAATTTAGTTTTATACAGAATTAACTTAAATTCATTTGTAATAGAATTACTCCACCTAAATTAACTTGAAAATATAAAACATAATAATACCAAGCAAAAGAATGAAATTCTATCCCAAGCATTGTAAGTAATATTCATCTAGAAAGCAAAGAAATTGCTCACTTTTCTTCTATTTGGATTGATCGTATCCAAGCTTGTTTACGATTTTGTTCTATACTAGTTTTATAGAATAGTAGTATTATAGAGGCGTTTTTCCTACACAGAAAGTATGTTAAGGGATCTTTTATCTCTTTTCCTTCTTATTCTTGCCATGGAGTGTTTGAGTCATTGTATTAATTATTTGATTGAGATTGAGAATTGAAAGCTATTCAACTTACTCTGTCATTACCTGGCACTCTCTCACCTGTTTTTTTGCAAATGACCTTTTATTATTTAGGGACGTAACAGTCCATCAGGTTGGTATTATGAGACAATGTTTAGATTTCTCTAGTATAGTTTTGTGACAGAATGTTTGTGCAATGGAGGGGTCTAACTTGTAGTAGGGACTTATTGCAACAAGGTTCCTATATGGAGATTGGTAATGGCCATTTGAGAAATTTTTAGAATGATGTATGGTTAGGTGATTCTCCATAAGTAGATCATGCTCTTGTTGCGGTTAGGTGTATCAGGAGACGTCCTAGTGTTGGAATTTGATCTCTCTTTATCTTTCGATATCTCTCTGCCTCCAATTGGAAACTGTGGTGGTGAGTCCTCATCTTTTTATATCATAATCAGGTAGCGCGGAATGGTACTTCCTCTGGCAATTTCTCTATGAAATCTGCTTTTTTGATACACAAGAATATGATTTTAGACCAATCAGATAAAGTTTGGGGCTGTATTTGGAAGTCTAAAGTTGCTTAAGAAGTTCAGTCTTTTCTCTAACTCTTCCAGCTTAGTAAGTTGATGACAAATATGGAGAGAAAACGGATAAGTTTTACTATTGACCCATCCTGCTTTTGTGTTCGGGTGCCATAGAAGGTAGAATTCATATTTTTATGGAGTGTTGTAGAGTCAGAGAGGTATGAGATATTATTTGGTATTGTGCTTCTCTACATTCCTTCTACTTGATGTAGCCTACGGATTGGCCGATGGCTGCTTCGAGTTTTACCCAAGTATCATGTTTGTAATTTTTCTCGGATCAAAATTTATGTTTAACTTTGTAGTATCTATAGAAATAGCTTAATGAATTGATCTTAACAAGGGTTTACCACCCTCTAGAGAGTAAGTTTCATATGCTTAGAATTGCTTTGCATATTAATGTTGTTGCTTGGGTGGGATAATATGTGCCTAGAAATAAAAAACTTATTGATGTTTTTTGGGTTTTCCTAGAGAGAGTTGGGTTAAATTAAACATTGATGGAGCTTGAAGGGGGTAATTCAGGCTACAACAATAGGGTAGTGTGTTGAGGGATAGTAGAGGGTTTTGATTGACTAGATTTATTATTAGACTAGATGTTTGTAACTCAATGCAAGCTGAATTAAATTCTCTTTTATATGGTCTATGTATAGCTTGGGATTATGGAATACAGAGACTATAGGTTGAGGTTGATTCTAAAGGGATTTTGGATTTGTTGCAATCTTCTGTGAAACAGGTTAGGTTGAATTTTTTTAGTCTGCTCTCAGTGTTAGGAGTTGCTTTCTCGGCGTTGGCAAATGGTTTTGCGACATTGTTATTGTGAAACTAATGAAGTGGTTGATGGGCTTGAGGTTGATTCTAAAGGGGTTTTGAATTTATTGCAGTCTTCTGTGGAAGAGGTTAGGCTATATGCTGCATTTTTTTAGTATACTCTCGTAGTATTAGGAGTTGCTTTCTCGGCCTTGGTAGATAGTTCTGCGATATTATTATCGTGAAACTAATAAAGTGATTTATGGGCTTGCAAATCTGGTCATTGGTCATTCCGTACAATTGGATTTTTCTACTTCTCTCCTTATTGCTATGCGTGACTTTATTGATTGAGACATTCAAGGGATTGCATCTCCTCTATGATCCCTCTCAAG
Source organism: Manihot esculenta (assembly GCF_001659605.2). Taxonomy (NCBI): domain Eukaryota; kingdom Viridiplantae; phylum Streptophyta; class Magnoliopsida; order Malpighiales; family Euphorbiaceae; genus Manihot; species Manihot esculenta. The sequence continues at coordinate 8,744,121 of NC_035169.2, read as the reverse complement.
TTTTGTTTATTCTTTTAGTTTCCACACCTCATTATGATCCCTCTCAAGTTTTGTTTATTCTTTTAGTTTCCACACCTCATTTGTATAAAAAAACATGAGAAAAAAATATTATTCAAAAGAATTTATTTTCTTTTATTATATATTTACATGCATACATTAATTATAAAATATTAAAAAATAAAATAAAATAAATGTAATAAATTTTAATTATAATTTTTTAAAAATCTTTTTAACAGTATTTAACATGATTTTTTTTCTTGAAAGTCAAATTTAAATAACATACTAAAGGAGGAATACAATTAATTAAATTGAAATCAAAATTGACATCATAGCTATAAAATTTCAAATTTGAAAGATGAAAAAATAAATTAATATGCAGAGTTAAGTCCCACTCATTATTTCGTAGTTATTTATATTTAGACTGATTTGATTCAATAATTAAAGATATATGTATCTCATTTCGATATATAGATTTGAACTCTATTCATCATTTAGCAGTTGTTTATGTTTAGACTAACTTGGTTGAATAACTAAAAATATATGTAATTCATTCTGATGTGTAGATTTGAGTTTCACTCATAATTTAGTAATTATATATGTTTTTTTTTGAAATGGAAATTTAGTTACTAAAAGAGTAGAATTTAAGATCTCTCAAATTTATTTAAATACACTTACCACCAGACTAAATTTGTGAGTGCAGTAATTACTCGTCTTTTTTAAAAAAAATATTAATTTATCAAATGAAGTCACATTAATTATAATTTTTACAGATAAAATTTGATAATTATTTTTTAAGTAGAGTTGGAATATAAATATATTAAATAAGTGATATATTTTTAATTACTGATTAAGTTAGATTAGATAAATTTAATAACCCATTATTGATTATTTAATTTACGCTTTCAAAAATCATTTTTAATTATATTTTTAAAAAAATTTCAAAAGAATTTTGAAGCCCATGTAAAATGAGTAACTAAATTATCATATTTAGTTGAGTATAATTAATTAATTTCGAGAGATGCAACTTGATTAATAAAATAAAAAAAATTCAATTATAAATATTTTTTAAAATAAATTTCATAAACCGTTATACCTCAATTGATAAATAAGATTTAGATATATATATAGATAAATAAATTATATTACAGATCAATTAATTAATTTAACTATCACGTCAATTTTTAATAATTTGAAATAATTTTTGAATTTATATGGAGTTATTGAAAAATTATTACAAATTAATTTATAAATATTTTTTTATTTCTTCGGATTATCACTATCTAAAAATCTGCTCCTCTTGTATATAAAAGAAAAAAAAAAAAACCTTATGCTAGTCTCTCTATTATATTTTGAGAAAAAGCTAGCAATGATGTAAACGATCATATCGAATTTCGGTGATAGGAATGTTGAAATATACAGTAAAAATCAAATATATATAGCAATTAAGAATAAGAATCAGTTGGCTTTATAAAGAAAAGCACCTTCCAATCGCATTGCCTTCCACTTTCCTTTTTTATATATAAATATTTATTTTAAAATTATTTTTAATAATTCAAATTCTTTAATTTTACCTTCTTTTATTTTCGTTTGCAAGTGTAAATTAAAATAATTTAAAATTTTAATTTAGTTTTTTATTTATTTTAATTCGGTTTGATTTTTAATTTTAAAAATTTCGGTTATTTCGATTCGATTTGATTTTAATTAGAAAAAAATTAAAAAATCGAACCGAACCGATTTAGTAATAATATAAAAATTAAATCATATTAAAATTAAAATATTCTAATTAAATTTTAAAATATTAAAAATAAAGTATAAAAAATAAAAAATTATTAAAAATTCAAACTAATCAAATCGATTCGATTCGTTTTTATAAATACTATAATTTCTATTTTTAATTTATTCAATTCAAAAAATTTTAATTTATTTAACTCAATTTGATTTTAAATCCAACCGATCAAACCTAAATTTAATGTTCATCCCCTCTCTCCTTATCTTTTACAATTTATTCTTTTTCTCGGCTATAACCTAAAGTAAATTCAAATCATAATTTAAGTATGTGAGAGCATATTCCAATCCAAAGCTAACAATAATATAACTTCAAATTGAAAGTATAAAGAAAAGATTATGCCCAAAAAAAAAAATCAAAGAAGAAGTGATGGTTTTATTTAGTTGGGTGTAATTTAATTTTGAAATTTTAAATTTTAATAAAGTGTTAAAATTTTATTTATTTAGTTAAATATATTTTTTAATTTAAAAAAATAAGTTATTTTAATTAATATTAAAAATAATTTATAATATAATTATTGAAATTTAATAAAATTTATAATTTAGTCCTTATCATTTTAATAATAAATAATTTAATCTCTAAAATTTTATTCTGTTAAATTCATTATTAATATATAACAATTTAATTTTTTTAATTTTAACAATTTATAATAATTTAATTTTATAGTTTTAATATTTACAACGATTTAATTTTTTTAATTTAAATTAATTTTTTTAATTAATAGTAATTTAATAAAAAAATATTTTATTAATAAAATAAAAATTCAAAAATTAATCTGTTTACTATTAATGAAACGAGGTGAGAAGAGAATCAATGTAAAAATAGAAAATGAACCAAGTGTAAAGTGTTGATGACCGACATTTTGTGGATAGCCATTATGAAAAGAAATGGGAGAAATAGAATACTGCTTTATGTTTGGGCTATGAGAGTTTTTTGTTTTTAGATGGAAATTGGAGATTGAGAGAGTAGAATATGAGATTTCTTAAATTTATTCAGATATATTTATCATCAGATTAAATTTATGAGTGTCTCAAAACTTTCTTTCATAATTAGATTTTAATATTTTATAAAATAAAATTTATTTTCTATGAATGGAACTCAAAAATCATTGAATTTATGTAAAAAAAAAAATAAAGTTGATGTCATTTGGTCACTAGAATTTTTTTTCTTGTTATCGAAAATAAGATTCATTAATGGTCGAATCCCATTACAATGTCCAATTACAATAAGGGCTCACCAGGCCCAAAATCAGAGAAACTAAAAAACCAAGTCCCAAATCCAACCCAGCAAGGAAGAAATCCAAAGACATTAAACACAGAAACCCTAGGAGAAGTCACCGACTAAAACCCGAGGAGAAGTCAAAGTAAAAAACACGATGAGGAAAAAACAAAGAAGAAGGGTCTGCAAATAACTTTCTGCCACATTAAAGCGAAGCTCAAATTGAATTATCATAAAATTTTTTATTAAAAACTTTTTTATAAAAAATATTTTTTAAATATAAATTATTTTTCACAATGAGATCTAATTCTCTAATATGTTCACTAGGTAGATAATTTGATGCATGATAAAAAAAAAAAAAAAAACTTTAGCATGTTAATCCATTCGATGACAACAGCCCATGCTACTGTTTAAAATTATTTATAAAATATGTAAAATAGTCACAAATAAACTGTAATTTAGTGATATTAAAATTATTTTGGACGTATTGAGATTTTTAAATTTTAAATTTAATTAAAATTAATTGTAAAAAAATATTAATCAGTTTGATTTATTAAAAATTAAAATAATTTTACCATTATTTTATTAGTGAATGTGTTAGTTCAGACTCTATTAGTAAAATTTATTTTTATAATATTTGTGGGGCGGCAGATGGGCTTCTAGTTGGAATAGAAGGATGTGTGCGTTTAATTTTCATTACTCTTTGTAATTTTGGTAAAAAAAACATTTATAATTTAAATATTTACAGCAGTAATTATTTATATTATTATTATTGTATATTAAATTTTACATCAATAAAATTAATATTAATATATTTTTACCTTTAATTCTAATATTTTTTAACACGAAATCTCAATTAATACAAAAAGTGTATTCTATATGATTTAGGGATAATCGTCCGATCGGTTCGATTTAAAATCGAATTAAATTAAAAATCAAAATTTTAATATTTATAAAAACTGAACCGAAATCGAATCGAATCAATTTGATTTTGATCAGTTTAAATTTTTAATAAATTTTTTATTTTTTATACTTTATTTTTAGTATTTTAAAATTTAATTGAAATATTTTAACTTTAATATAATCTAATCTCTCTATATTATTGAAAATAATATACTATTAATGCTAATTGGTTCAGTTTGGTTTTTTTAATTTTTTTTTATCAAAATCGAATCAAACTGAAATAAATAAAAAAACGAACTAAATTTTCAAATTAATTCAGTTCGATCGATTTTTTCAGTTTGAACCTATTGGAATGAACTGTCTAATTAGGAGAAGATTATGTAATCATGGATTTGCACAATTAACAGACCTGATATATAATGTTTCCTGTACAGACTTATCTTGTTTCCTTAGAATAGGATTGCTTCATTTTCCTCTCTTAATTTTGTGTTGTAAATATATCTATATATAACCTCCTTTCCGGAGAAGAATACACAACAACAAAATTATTCACAGATTTTATCGTTCAACATGGTATTAGAGCAATTCTAATTCTGGAAGAATTACTTTCTAAATTTCATATCTTGAAACCACCACCATAACTTACCATCTGCAACATCATATTTTGTATTCCCCAACACCATTATTGCTCAGCCACCATCTGCATTCCCATTTTTTCTTTCCACTAATCATTGCCCAAACACTATTCTGAACCTAAATGGTTGAGACCAACCCCATTATTCCAACTCTACAAAACAACCAAACACCACCAATTATCATCAACCAAGACAGTTTTGCATTCCCCACCAGTGTTATACTTAATGAAACCAACTACCCATTATGGTCACAAATCATAGAGATGCGCATTGGCTCTCGTAATAAGGCTGGATATCTCACTGGAGAAGTGAAGAAGCCACCACCCGAAGATCTTAGTTACGCAATACAGGTCACCGAAAATCACAAAGTGAAAAGTTGGCTTATTGACTTAATGGATCCATTGCTGATGCAGTGGTTCATTCGTCTTTCCACGGCCAAGGAAATTTAGAAAGATGTAGTAAAGACCTTCTATGATGGATTGGATGAGACTTGTCTCTTTGAATTGAATAAAAAAATGCTTCTCCACCGCACAAAATGGTAGACCATTATCCACATATTATAATGAACTTGTTGCTATTTTCCAGGAAATAGATCACAGGATGACCTCTCAGGAAGAAATCGTCGAAGGGGTGATCCAATTGCATTCCGCAATGGCTAGGCTTCGAGTTTATGTTTTTTTAAGTGGGCTTGATTCTGAGTTTGATGATGTTCGTGGAGAAATCCTTCGGAAGAACCCCCAAACTTAATCTAGAGAGCACTTATGCATATGTACGAAGAGAATACTAGCAAAGACAGACGATGGGAGGTTCTCGACCTATCTCTGAAAGCTCTGTTATGGTAGCCAAACGAACTCAGCAAGGACCATCATCTGGCTCAATAAAAACTCAAAGTGCCAAGTCTAATAATTTTGTCTGTCGTTATTGTGGCGAGAAAGGGCATTCAAAACAAAGATGCTATGAAATCATAGGCTATCCTGAATGGTGGAACTTCACAAAAAAATCAAGGAAGAAGGTTGCATGAACTCCTATGATGGCTGCCACAACAGAGGTCCAACAAAATATAGAGGACAAATCACAACCTACAGCTAACGTTACCCACCCAGGTATTGTTGATAAGGATATTCTGATCCGGAAGATTCTTGGTTATGGTATTAAAAGGGGCAAACTCTATTACTTGGATCTGACAAAGAATGGAAAACAAAAAAATAACCTTGCATGTCAAACAAGTAGTAGAGATAAAGCTCAAGCAACTGTTTGGTAATGGTATCGGCGGTTAGGACATATTTCATTTGGATATCTTAAGAGATTGCAACCGTATCTTTTTTCAAATTTGAATATTTCAGACTTTCATTGTGATATTTACGAACTGGCCAAAAGTCACTGTATTTCTTATTCACCATGTTTAAATAAATGTTCTGAACCATTTATGATTATACATTCTGATGTTTGGGGCCTTGTAAAGATTCCTTCTATTTCTAAAGCACGATATTTTGTTACATTAATTGATGAGTGCACACGAATGACTTGGGTGTCTCTGCTTCACAAAAAAATTGATATTCTTACAGCATTTCAGAAATTCTACAATATGATGGGCACTCATTATTAAAGGCAGATTCGTATTTAGCAAATTGACAACACACTGGAGTTCCTAGATACAAACTGTGGGAAGTTAAGCGAAAGAGGGATTCGACATCATACTTCTAACACCTATACTCCACAACAAAATGGCTTGGCAGAAAGGAGAAATGGGCAAATCATGAAAGTTGTTCGTGCTTCTCTCTTTGGCATGAATATGCTTCGGTTCTATTGGGGAGAAGCAGTGAAGTCTGCTGTTTATCCAATTAATCGGGTCCCCTCTCGCATACTTAATTTTGGAACTCCTCAACAAAAGATGCAAGTTGTCTTCTCATTGTCACATGTCCCAAATCTTGAACCAAGGGTTTTTAGTTGCACAGTATATGTCCATATTCCAAAAATTTTGCGAAATAAACTTGATCCTTGTGCTAAAAGATGTGTATTTGTTGGCTACTCCGATTTTCAGAAGGGATACCGATGCTATGATCTACACACAAAAAGATTATAAGTGACCTTTGATGTGTCCTTTCGTAAATCAGAACCATACTATTCAGGAGGAGTCACACCTCCTTCTTTTCAGGGGGGAGCTTTAGTGAAGGGAATGTGCCACAAGAAAACATGACAGATTTCTTAGAACTAGAGAAAGTAAGTGAAAGTTTTCAGCATAACAGTCAGCAAGGTTTCCCTGAAAGATGTGATGAAGATTCATTAGTTCATTCTGGAAAATTACAAATACTAATGTCTGCTGAAGAATCACCAACACCTGAAGAGTTGCCCATGATAACACCATTGACCAAAGAATCAACTCAGAATGTCCTTGACACTAACATCTCTACTCAGGTAAACTCGAGTCCTATACTTGATGAGTGTAATGAAACAAGTAACTCTTGTGACAATTTGGCTCCTAGATATCTACAAAGATCAAATAAGGATGTACCAAGGAAACAGTATGAACCTGACCTTAGAGCCAATGTCAAGTATCTAATTAGTAATTATCTTTCTACTCATGGATTGTCTAAATCGTATGCACTTACTATTAATCAATTATCCAAAATATTTATTCATAGTAGTGTGCAAGATGCCTTAGCAGATCCAAAATAGACAAAGGCTGCAATTGAGATTGCACAGAATTCCGTACAACACGATCGCACCAAACGTGTTGAAGTTGATTGGCATTTCATCAAGAAAAAGGTAGACCAAAAGATTATACAGTTCCAGTTTGTCAAGTGAGAAGACCAGTTAGCTGATAAACTCACAAAAGCAGTGTCTGTGAAGATATTCCATGATATGGTTGACAAGTTGGAACATAGATATCCATACTCCAACTTGAGGGAGAGTGTTGGAATGAACTGCCTAATTAGGAGTAGATTACGTAATCTTGGGATTTGCACAATTAATAGATCTGATATATATTGTTTTCTATACAAGTTTATCTTGTTTCCTTAGAATATAATTGCTTCTTTTTTCTCTCCTGATTTTGTGTTGTAAATGTATCTATATATAATATTCTTTCCGAAAAAAAATACACAACAACTGAATCATTCACAGATTTTATTGTTCAACAGAACTGAATACTGCTCACCCTTAGTATGATTAATATTTCTACTATACTCATATTTATAATGTTAATTTTATCGATTCTCATCTAAATAATATGTTTTTCTCATTTTAAAAATATCAGTACAGTATTAATTTTACATGATATATAAGAAATAATCCTCCGTCCAATTAAGTAATATTAGAAAAAAAATAGTCTTCAAAATTCCAAAAGGGTTTTGAATTACAAATCTAACATTCTATGCCACCACTATTTTTTTAATGTAAAAAAATTAATTGGGTCACACGAAGATAAGCCAAAAAGCAAGATTTTCTATGATGTATCAAAAAAATAATAATATATTAATAATGATAAAAAATATATATATTTATGCATTTGCCGTCCAAGTTAGAAACTTGTGGCTTTGCCTTAATTCTCACTTCGTGCTTTCTTTTCTGTCTTCCATTTCTTTGATGATCCATCTCTCACTCTCTTCTTCTATATAACCGAGTGTTATCTTTATTTTGCTAGGAAAGAAAGTTGAACTTCTTGGGGAAAAATCCAAGTCCTTGTCAATAAAGAATTGCTATGGAGTTGGCAATTGGATTTCGATTTTACCCAACAGAAGAAGAGTTGATCTCTTTTTATCTTCATAACAAGCTACAAGACAAGAGAGAGGATGATCTGATCCAGGCTATTGATCGTGTTGTAGCTGTTCTTGATATATACGACTTCGATCCATGGCAACTTCCACGTAAGTATATACAATTAGCTTCAACTAAAATTCAAACTCGAGAACTTACCACTAGTGAAAGTTTCATGCAACCAAGAGCACACACAAAACTTGATGATCTCTCTTTGTTAGTGAATTGATTTAGGGCTTTGTTTGGTTTTAGAATTATCAGGAGAATTGTGCAGGAGGGATCCTGAACAATGGTTCTTCTTCGTTCCGAGACAAGAAAGAGAAGCAAAAGGAGGAAAACCAAAGAGGCTGACTCCTTGTGGATACTGGAAATCAACAGGTTCTGCTGGTTATGTTTACTCTTCCAACAACAGTTGCATTGGTGCCATAAGAACAATGGCTTTTTATAAGGGAAGAGTTCCTAATGGAAGAAAGACTCAGTGGAAAATGAATGAATATAAAGCCACTGAAGCAGCAGCAGTATCCTGTTCTTCATCTACTGGTGCACATCCAAGGGTATTTAAATTAACTCTCTCTCTCTCTATTTCCGCCCGCTTGAAATAAAAAATTTCACCAAAAATTCAATTGATTTATATGATTATACATTTTGCAGTTAAGGAAAGAGTTCAGTCTTTGTCGGGTATACAAGAAATCAGCAAAACGCCTGCGGACATTTGGTAGAAGGCCATCAGCGACAGAGAGAGGCGAGTCAGGTGCTCGACAGGTTCATAGCGAAGAGGGAAGAACAATTCATGAAAGCCCTCCAATGTTGGATAGAAGAAGCTCACCATCATTCTCACAACACAACGATGGCTATCTTCCTCAGCGTGCAGGTGATCAGAGCAACACGGCAGTGGCTCTATCTAACGAACCGCTTTGGGATTGGGATCATTTATATCACTGGTATCATGATGGAAAGGACATGCATCCCATGAAATAGCCATCACATATTACAAGAAGCGAATATATAATTTGGACTCTAATCTTTATACAAACAATCAGTTGGCAAATTGAAATTTACATTATTAACTTTTGATACATAGATTTTATAAACGTGTAATTATTTAAATCTTGATAATTTAGAGAGTGTGTATAAGCGTATGTTTATTAAAATCCATATGGTCTTTTAATTTTTGACTATGTGTATATGCGTTACATAGTCGGAGGAGAAGGAAAAAAAAAGTCAGGAGGTCTCTCTTCCTGCCCCTAATTCCAAGCTTAGTGGGTAAGTAAATTTCATGGAATTTTGAAGTTGGGAGAAGCTGTAATAGATCCATCCCCCAATGTCACACATATATCACTTCATAATTTTCAGACCCAAAATCAAATTTTCAGCTAAATACAATCCAATGACTTCATTAATTTTTTTTTTATTAATTTGCCATTTTTCTTTACTACGTTGCTAAATCTCAATAAAAAATACTTATAGGAATATAAACGAATTGAGTTGAAATAAGTTTTAAAGAGTTTAAATTTAATTTGTTAAATTATTTTGAATTCAAATCGAATTCGAGTTTTACTCGTTTTGAATTCGAACTAAATATTAATAAATTCTACCTCAATTTATTTAGCAAATAAATTTAGACAAATCGATATTTGATCCAGTTTAATTTTGAATAGTTTACGAACATTTTAATTTATTTATATGTATAATGAGTTTTAATTTAAAATTAAATAATTTTAATCAAATAAATATATATATAAATTAACTTGCAAACTCATAAAAAATAGTTCTTAAATCTTAATGATTTAAATATTTATAAGTTTTAAGAGTATAATTAAATTATGTAGAGCTGAATTTTAAAAAAAAAATTAAATTTAACTCATGCAAATATATGTAGGGTTTGAACCGAGTTCTCTTGTGATATTAATTTCAGTCTACTTAACGAAACGGTTTATAAGCCTATTTGCAAGTCTGCTTATAAACTCAAAAATGAGTTAAATTCATAAGTTTTAATAAATAGAATACTATAGAGTTCAAGTTTGCCTCATTTACTAAACGAACCTGAAAGTTAAACTCGAACGTGACTCGTTTAGAAATTAAATCAAATCCAGTTAAATTTTTAGTGAGTCGAATCTCAAGTAGTTAACAAACAGTTTAATTTATTTACACTCCCAAATACTGTAAAATTAAAATAATTAAAATAATTAAAATAATTATTAACTGACACTAAAATTAAAATAATTTTCACTTAAAATCAATCATTACAATTTGTAATGTATTTTTATTTTGGTTATTCAATTTTAATTTATTTCTTAAAATTTCTCAAATTTCAATTAAATTTTCATTAAACTTCTTTTTCCAAGTTATTTTTTTTAAAATTCTTTTCTATTGTTTATTTTATATTTTTATTCTCTTTATTTATAAGAAAAACAATTACAAAATTTTTTTTCTCTCCATCATTTAAAATAAACTTCATTTTGCAATATATATATAAAACAAATAGAGAAATTTAAGATTACCTAAAATTATTCAGCCATCCATAACAAGAAAAAAATAAAGATAGAATAATTTCATTTTTTTTTTCTTAAACCAATACTCCTTATATAAATTAACAAAAAAAAATCTAAAAATAAAATCACATTTCTAATAATCATCACTTATTGAAATTTTTTAATAAAGTCAAAGGAATATTTTTTAAAAGTAAAACTATTGATTATATTAATAAAATTTCATCAAACAAAGAGGGATATCATCCCAAACAGAGAGACGATCATACCTAATAGATTCTCTAGCCAAAGTATGAGCAGCTAGAGTAGCATGACGACTGATGACCGCTGGATTCCTTCATCCCGGTCCAGGGCCTCGACCACAACCTAAAGCCCACTAAGTAAAGACCCACGTACTTGGCACCCAAAGCAGGTCCGGCTCATCCAACTTCCAAGGCCAGGCTCGATCAAGCCTCCTCACCCAGATTGGCTCAGTCCGCGCGAAGCAGGCCCTTTTCCCTCTGGCCCAATTCTTGGCCCGACCCAGTATCCAGAATGATACTCACCGGACAGCCTGGCAGATCCGTTCGAACGTACACCCAGGGAGAATCAGGGGCCGTTACGCATGGGGCAGGCGCTTGATACCCTCGTACGCCCGAATCTGTATGGCAGAGATGCGTGGCCCAATCCTAGAGAGACATTTACACGTCACCAGCAAGCAAGACGAAATGGATAAAAGGGGAGTCCCCCCCTCAGAATGTTTAAGCTTTATTTTCCCTAATACAAGAACGCTTGTAAAACCCTATTCTATTGGATCTCAGATCATCAATTGGCGCCGTCTGTGGGAAACGACGGAGATCTTTTCATCACCGGAGTTTTCACTCTCAAAGAAACCCACTGAGATCCACGATGGCTAATCACCAAGAAAGTAACCTTAACGTCCCAAATGACCTAAGCTCTGCCCAAGAGGGGCAACAATTCTCTTTTTCTAGTCCTACGGCATTGAACAACCAAACACCTGTTCCTCTTAATCCCTCGCCAAGTTTGGCAGGAAATACTCCCGCTGTCACCTTGTCTAACCAAGATCTTCAAACCATGGCTTTCCAGTTACAAAACACAGCCCACTGGTTGGGGCAGATAATGCAACAGAGAGGCCTCAACACCCCAGCAAATACTCTCCTGGTTGTAGAGGAACCTCAGACCAATGACCCCCGACCTGCACCTGACCGTCTTCAAACCAGCAGCCGTGATACTGAAGAGAGAGGGAGAAGAGCCGGCGAAGAGGAAGGACCGGAGGCCCGAATCCATGGGAGGAGGGCGAGAGAGATGATAGAAAATGAGGAGGTGGATAACTATTCCGCTGAAATAACCGGGTGGACGGGAACTGAAGCAGAGGAGGAGGAGTACCACCTGGAGAAAAAACTCAGCCCAAAAGACGAGAAGGTGGACCAAAAGTTGAAGAAACTGAGAGAACAACTCCTCGCCGAGTTAGGTAAGAAAGACCACAGCCAAACCTCTTTGCCTACTTCTTCCCCTTTCTCCAAGTGGGTGCAGCAAGAGACTGTCCCTAAGAAGTTTATGATGCCATCAATGGCGGCTTATGATGGAATGGTAACCCGAGGGAGCACGTCATGAACTATAAGACCTTCATGGAGTTGCAAACTCTATCTGATGCCTTAATGTGTAAAGTATTCCCAACGACGCTCTCGGGACCAGCGCGGGCGTGGTTCAACAGTCTTGAGGCTGGAAGTATCAGGAGTTTCAGAGACCTACCCATTCGCTTCATCAGTCGATTTATAGCCGGAGTGCCAGCGGAGAGGAAGACGAGCTACTTGGAGACAATAAGGCAGAGAGAGGGTGAATCACTCAGAGAGTATGTCGCTCGTTTCAATACGGAGGCCCTGCAGATCCCCGATCTTGATGAAGGAAAGGTGGTAGAGGCAATGCAAAAGGGAACGACCTCTGCCGAGTTCTTCGGTTCCTTGAGCAGGAAGCCTCCCACATCCCTGGCCGAGCTGATGCAGAGAGCGGAGAAGTATATAAGGCAGGATGACGCCTTAGTAACGAGCCGATTTGCCAAAAGGATGGCAGGAAAAGAAAAAGCCTCAGAAGAAAGGAGGCCAGAGAAACATGAAAAGAAACACAGCAGAAGGCCCGAGCCATACAAGCAGGCCTGGGAGCGAAGGGATCAAAGGCCTCCTCCTCCACGGGCCCTTGAGCCAAGGATGCCTCCCCCTTGGGTCCCTGAAAAGCCGACTCCATTAAATGCGTCCAGAGCCGAGGTGCTCATGGCTGTCCAGGATAAGGATTTTCTCCAGTGGCCCAAACCTATGAAGTCGGAAGCAGATCATCGGAATCCTGACAAATACTGTTAGTATCATCGGACGCATGGCCACGATACCAACAACTGCTTCTAGTTGATAGTAGAGATCGAGAGGTTGATAAAGAGGGGGCACCTAAAGAATTTTGTAAAGAAATCAGAGGGACAAAGGCCTCAATCCAGCCCCGCGGTTCAGGCGTCGAGGAGAACAGGAGCTGGACCAGTGAACGATGGATCCAGTGGGACCATCAACATGATTGTTGGAGGAGCGGCAGGACGAATGGGTCGCCGAGGGAAGAAGAGAAATCGGGAGGGAGAGACCAGCAGCACCGAGGTCATGCAGATCGTTGACCACTCTCCCATGACAATCACCTTCTCTGCAGACGATGCCCAGGGTATCCAGATGCCCCATGATGACGCGCTCGTCATTGAGGCCATCATTCACAATTATCGGGTAAAGAAGGTCTTAGTGGATGACGGAAGTAAAGTCAACTTGCTACCATACCGGGTTTTTCAACAGATGGGAATTTCGGAGGAACAGCTGGTCCGAGACCAAGCACTAATCAAGGGGATCGGAGGGGTACCGGTGGTCGTAGAAGGGAAGGTGAAGCTGGCTCTCACCTTGGGCGAAGCACCCAGAACTCGTACTCACCATGAGGTATTTTTAGTGGTCAAACTTCCGTTAAGCTATAATGTGATCTTGGGGAGGCCTGCGCTGTTCAATTTCGAAGCAGTCACCAGTATCGGGTATTTGGTGCTCAAATTTCCAACAGAAGAAGGAGTGGGAATAGTCCGGGGCAGCCAGGAAGAGGCAAGAGCAGTATACTTGGCCACAGTAGCAGAACCGAGCTCCACTGGAGAAGCTCTTGACTCGGAAGTCCTAGAGGTTCGAGATGAGAAAACAGAGGCCAGGACAGAACCGGTGGGGGAGCTGGAGACCTTCCCTTTATCAAAAGCAGAGATAGAAAAGGTCTTTAGTCTCAACGCCGGCCTCACTAAAGAACAGAAAGTTGAAGTCATGGCCCTGATCCGAGGTCATGCGTCTAGTTTCGCCTGGAAGCCCTCCGACATGCCTGGAATTGACCCCACGGTAATGACACACAAGCTGAATGTACTCCCCGAGGCCAAGCCAGTAAAACAGAAAAAGAGAGTGGTAGGAAGAGAGAAGCAGCAGGCCACCAGGGAAGAGGTGCAGAAACTCGAGGAGGCAGGTTTCATTAGGGAGGTTATGTACCCACAGTGGTTAGCAAATCCTGTATTAGTCAAAAAAGCCAATGGCAAATATAGGATGTGCATAGATTTTACTGACCTAAACAAGGCCTGCCCTAAAGATTGTTATCCACTGCCTGATATTAATAAAATGGTCGACTCTACGGCCGGTTTTGATTATATGTCTTCTTTGGATGCTATGTCTGGTTATCATCAAATCCCAATGGAAAGGTCGAATGAGGAAAAGACCTCGTTTATAACTGAAGATGGGACTTATTGCTACAGAGCTATGCCATTCGGATTGAGGAATGCCGGGGCAACGTACCAAAGATTGATGAATAAAATCTTCAAAAATCAGATTGGCAGGAATGTAGAAGTTTATGTAGATGACATGGTGGTCAAAAGCCCAAACTTTCAACAGCACATGGCAGACTTGAGGGAAGTATTCGGGGTATTAAACCGGTATAGAATGAAGTTGAACCCAACAAAGTGTGCTTTCTTTATTCGAGGAGGAAAATTCCTGGGATTCATGGTAAGCGGAAAAGGCATCGAGCCTAATCCGGAGAAGGTGGAAGCCATATTAAAAATGCTAGAGCCGACCTGTGTAAGAGACGTCCAGAGACTAACTGGGAGAGTAGTGGCGCTCAACCGATTCATGTCCAGATCGGCAGAAAAGTGATTGCCGTTCTTCCAAAAGTTGAGGAAAGTACCGAACTTCGAGTGGACGGAAGACTGCAAAAAAGCCTTCACAGAGCTTAAGAAATATCTTAGCTCGCCCCATGTACTCAGCAGCCCTGTAAAAGGAGAGGAACTTCTGATATACTTGGCGGCCTCAGAACAAGCAGTCAGCGCAGTGTTAGTAAGGGTGGAAGAGGGGGAGCAAAAACCCATTTTTTACGTCAGCAAGGTACTCAGAGATACCGAGGTCAGATATTCAAACATTGAAAAAATGGCTTACGCCCTATTGCTAGCAGTTCGAAAATTCAAGGTTTACTTGGAGGGTCACCAAGGAGTTGTGATGACAAACCAACCCTTAAAGAAGATTCTACGCAGGCCAGAAACTTCAGGTCGGATGTTGGCTTGGTCCGTCGAGATCAGCCCTTACTATCTAGAATATCGACCCAGGACAGCTATAAAATCCCAAGCTTTGGCTGACTTCATAGCAGAGTGCTCATTCAACGAGGTGCAAGGAGGATCATCCTCAGGGACAGCAAGACAGCAATGTGAGGGGGAGCTCATCCAGAATTTAACTGGAAGCTGTATGTAGACGGAGCATCAAGCACTGAGGGCAATGGCGCCGGAATAATGCTCAAAGGGCTAGAGGAGTTTAAGGTGTGTTACGCCCTACGTCTAGAGTTCAAAGCCTCGAATAATGTAGCAGACTATGAAGCCCTGGTGAATGGAATGTTGGTAGCTTTGGAGGTAGGGGTAACCGATCTCGAGGTGAATAGCGACTCTCAACTAGTGATCAACCAGGTGACGGGAGTTTATCAGGCTAGGGACCCCGTCATGCAGAACTACCTTGATAAAGTAAAAACTTTGGAAGCCGAGCTCATGGGTCGAGGAGTAACCATCAGGTTTCAAAGAATACCCCGAGAGGAAAATGAGGAAGCAGATCTGCTCAGCCGATTATCCAAAGAAGAACTGGAACAGCTTCCCGACGAAGTATACATACAACAGGTCCATACATCTGCTTTTAATAAAACTGACACGATATTGCAGGTAGAACAAAGCCCAACTTGGATGACCCCATACCTGAGATACTTGGAAAAGGGCGAGCTCCCCGAAGATAAAGATGAAGCCAGAAAGATAGCAGCTCGTACCGCTAATTACCAAGCAATAAGGGGAACCTTATACAGAAAAGGAAAATCCAGTCCATGGCTCCGATGTGTGAGCCCGAAAGAGGCTACAAAGGTAATGGAAGAGATACATAGAGGCCTGTGTGGAGCCCACGAAGGAGCAGGAACATTGGCCAACAAAGTATTCAGGCAAGGATACTATTGGCCCACTGTTAAAAAAGAAGCAGAAGAGTTTGTCCGGAAGTGTGACGTATGTCAGAGATTTGCTAATGCCATCAGAACCCCTGCCACTCCTCAAGCAAGCATATCCAGTCCATGGCCTTTCTCACAATGGGGAATCGATATCCTGGGACCGTTCTCCAAGACTACGGGGCAAAGGAAATTCGTAGTGGTGGCTGTAGAATACTTTTCAAAATGGCCAGAGGCAGAAGCGATAGCCACAATCACAGCTCGCAAGATGATAGATTTCGTATGGGGGCATATCATCTGTAGATTCGGCATACCTAGAGTGCTTATCTCAGACAATGGTAGACAATTTGACTACAGTACCTTCAGAGCCTTCACGACGAACATGGGCATATGGCACAAATTCTCCTCTGTGGCCCATCCTCAAACTAATGGCCAGACAGAAGTCACTAACAGAGCTATCCTCCAAGGGTTAAAGAAACGGCTAGATGGCGCAAAGGAGAATTGGACTGAAGAACTCAACAGTATCTTGTGGGCACTCCGAACCACTCCCAGAGCACCCACTAAAGAAACACCCTTTGCACTTGCTTATGGCACGGAGGCAGTAGTCCCAGTCGAGTTGTAGATTCCCACTCATCGAGTCCAATTCGTTAGTGAAGACACTAATGGGGACAAGTTAAGAAGCAACCTAGATGCTCTTGAAGAAGTTAGGGAAGAAGCCCAAATCCGAACTGCTGCTTATCAACAACGGGCAGCACGATATTACAACCAAAAGGTTAGAGAGAGAAGCTTGAAAGTGGGAGACCTGGCATTAAGAAACCTAGAGGCTACAGGGAAAAGAGCGGCCGCGGGCAAGTTAGCACCGACCTGGGAAGGTCCATTCAGAGTAATAAAAGTGGTCAAGACAGGGGTATACAGGATCGAAGATATGCAAGGAAACCCTGAGCCCCACGCTTGGAACATCCAGCACTTAAAGAGGTATTTCCCCTAATATATTTGTAAAGAAAAAACATTGTATTCTGACACACATGAGTGAATAAAATTGTTTATACAATGTGATTATCTTTGTGAATAATACTCCTCCGTGAAAAACAAGACCTCAAATAGACACAAAACCAGCTGAGATAGCGAAGCGACAGTAAGGCCAATGTGCCTGAATATTGTGCAAAACCTTAAGAAGGTATAAAAACAACCAGGATCCCGTAAGATCTCCTGGCGCAAAAGCAACCGGCGGGGCCCCGAGGTCACCCCGGAACAAAAAATATCAGGATCCCGTAAGATCTCCTGAAGCAAAAGACAACCGGCGGGGCCCCGAGGTCACCCCGGAGCAAAAATAACCAGGATCCCGTAAGATCTCCTGGCGCAAAATACAGCCGGCGGGGCCCCGAGGTCACCCCGGAACAAAAATGGCAGGTGAGGATCTTAAAGGACCTCCCAGAGCATGAAAACCGAGATCCCCTAAGAACTCCCGGAAAAACAAAACAAGAACGGTCGGTGAAGGTCCCAAAAACCTCCCGAAGTACAAACTTCTCATATCATATGCAGGGACAACTTATAAAAATACTGTTCCAATTTCACAAAAAAGAAGGACTCAAGGCTATCAAGCAAAAACCAGATTCCGACCTTCCAAAGGGGTTCCGACCTCTTGAAAAGGTTCGGGGCATGACAGCTAAAAAACACCGACCTCGAAATGACTACTAATACTTAAAGCCTGGGTAAGAAGAAAAGACCGAGCTCCCAGTTCGGATAGTCCTGAACCCTAATGCTCGAAGTATAAAGGCCGAGCGCAAAGCCGAGCTCCCTCTATAAAAAGGCTCATAAACGAAGAAACCAGCAGGAAGATAAATGAAGGTAAAAAGGCTATACTCAAAGCCCAAATCAGTTTGTTTAGCACAAGCATCCGAAGTCAAAACATGCTAGTCGCCATTAAAAGATATGAGATTTGATCTCTCAGATAATTAGCCAAGAACTGAGCTCACAACTTAAGACTGATTCAGTGGAAAAAGAGCTTATAAATGAGAATATTTCCAGAAAAAGGAATCAAAGTTTCATTCAAATAGCTGTTACAATTTATCTTCGGACGAGGTGGAAGGAAAAATAGTCCTTAAAGGACTCACATCTGTAAGAACATCCTCGCCTACACTATCTTTATTTACAACTATATCTGGAGGAAGCACGACCTCCTTTGGCTCAGGCCTCTCAACATTAACAACAGGGGCAATCTCTAACTCTAGGTGGGGGTCCTCCTTCTCAGAATTAGGGACATCTCCCTCTGACCCAAGAACTTCCTCGTCCTCCCCCTCTGGCTCGGATTCTTCTGAAGAAGACACAGATGGTCGCCGGCCTACGACGCGACAATCCCCTCGGGGCATAGGGAAATCATCTTCCCCATATAACACCGGCTCGCCATCCGAGTCCAATTCAGGCTTATGAAGCTTTTCCAAAGGAACATCAGGAGCGTGTCTAGCCTCCCTCAAACCACGATTGTAACCGGTTACGTACATACGGAAGGCTTTCTTAAAAATAGCCGACCCCATCTCAGCGGAAGCTTTGTATTCATCCAGATGTGCTTCACAAGCCTCAGCTACAAATGCCTTCAATTCAGAGGAATCTTTGTAGTCCTGAAGGTGAACCTCACAGGCCTGATCGATCTTCCTCTTCAGTTCATCAGACTCCTCATACTCCGCTATACATCGCTCACGCTCTAGCTGAGCCCTGTCCTCAACATGCTTTACTACCTTGAGCAGGGCTGAACACTTACGTTCCAAGGTCCTGACTTCATGGTTGAGCTGTTGGTGGCGAAGGTTAAACTCTTCAGCCAACGAAGCCAGGTCCCTGATACGATCAGAGCTCGTACTCAACTCCTGCTCAAGGACCTCCACCCGAGCTAGGGCCCCTTCCTTCTGAGTTTTCACCTCCTCCAGGTGAACCTGAAGTCCTTCAGAATCAGCCTTTAAGGCCTCATATTGACGCTGGATCTCAGTTTTCTGGTTCACAGCCTCATCTCTCTCTCGAAGGACCTCCGTCATAGAGGACAGCTGCTTTAAAACTTCTGCACAACGAGCCTCCACGGCAGCTGCTCTCTCATCAGACTCCTTGAGGACCTTGCGAGCATGAGACAGCTCTGCTTCTAAAGACTTGGTGTGCTCTGCTGTCTCAGCTGCCTTCTCCTCAGCCTTTTTAATGACCTCCAGCGCAGAGTGTAACTCTACCTGGAGGGACTAGGTATGCTCCCGAGTCGCTGCAAGGTTACCCCTGGCGTCACTAGTGGCAGACAAATTTTCATCCAGACGTGCCTCTTCAATCCGACGGTCTACAGACTCCCGAAAGGAGTAATCACGAGCATCCACCTCCATAAAGAGGCCCGTCACCTAGCACGGAATAACAATCGTCAAGAGGAAGAAATAAAGCAAACTAAAAGAGAAGTGGAAAAGTAATTTACCATCAGAAGCATCTCCCTAATTGTCGATCCGAGCTCCTCCCGAGAGCGAGACCGAAAGGACGCTTGTTCCTTGGTAAAACTGGCTAAGAGACCAGTCAGGGCAAAAAGACGCGAATCAGAGGCCTCGATAATCCCGCCAAACATTCGCTCTCTAAGAAGTTCGGCAACAGCACTGGCCGGAGACTCAGAGGTAATGTCCGACGCATTTAGAACGTTGCCAGAAGAAGACAACAAAGGCGTGGCAGGAACACCTTTCCCCTTCCCAATGGGAGGAAGAGCTGGAGAAGATCCTGTGGCAGCCCTGGATTTCTTCCGAGCAGGAGATGGGGAAGATGTTCCGGAAGGGGCTGGGCGCTTATCCCCGGTCTTTAGTGGAATGCCTTTAGAATCCTCAGGCCCAGTCCCCACAGAGGCAGGGGCATTTTGGATAGGAACGTCTGGGACTTGGTCCTCTATGAGGATGATCTCCATCCCTGTCCCAGCGGCCTCCTTGTCTTCAGTAACGGGGGACTTAGATTTTCCCCTGACACCCCTTCAGGAGAATGGACAAGACCCGACTCCACTTGTTCAACGACTTGGGTCTGCTCCATAATGGCTAGGGAGGTTCCCCTCGCACCCTCTGAGGAAGCCGAAGTAGATTTAGACCCTTCAGCGGGCTTAAAAGTTGAGCTCGACCCACCACGGCTAGATGGCCGACGTGATTTGGCACCACGAGAGCTTGGTTTAGAAGCTTGAGAAGAAGCCTTGGCAGGAGGTCGGTTAATCTTTTTGGAGGAAACAGCTTGAACCACCTCCGCAGCAGCCACAGACACCGAACGCCCAGCCGAAAAAGCGTCGAAAACTGCGTGCATATTATCCCGAGACAGGACAAAGTTCTTGGGGAACTTGATGTCATCCATTTTAACCTCAGAAGCTGCAAAAAACACGAAATCATAAAGAGTCAGTATACTTTCTGATATCATGAGCAAAGAAGAAACAGAATTGCTAGACAAAGCAATATACCCGTGTCCCGGACATCCCTAAGATTGGACACGAACATACACTTCTCGACGTCATACTTCTCGACGTCATACTTCCTTTCAACGGAAGTCAGTCGAAGCAACCCCACCTGCTCAATAAGGCTCAATTGGGGTAGCTCGTTGCAACCCGGGTGGACCTCCTCCCAACTTAGATCCACCTCCCACGATCGGGCGGACTCTAATTTCAGCTCCACCACAATGAAATTCTCTACCCATCCCTTTATGGAATCCTTGTAGCCCGTGAAAAGAGACAACCCAGTACGGGGGGAAAAGTAATAAAAATTCTGAACTGCCCTAACCAGACAAAAAAAAGTGACAAACAGACACGCTGTGGGGGTAAAACCCTAACTCAGGCAGATAGACTCAAAACAGGACAAAAACAAAATAGAATTTGGGGATAACATCCGAGGGGTTACCCCGAAGTACTCGAAAACCTCAATAAAGAAAGGGGTAAAAGGAAACGGTAGACTGAAATCCCTCTGTTTGAGAAAGAACACTATACAGCGACCCCTTTAGGGATCAATCAAACCAGGAGGAGGAGGGTTAGGAAGGACTATCCTTTTGTTTTGAAAAGGCGCTCGAATAAGATACAGTGGAGTATCTAAGAGCCTCTGGGAAATGTGCTTAGTTATGTTGGAAGAAGTAATATGCGACCTAATATTAACGACATCGGGGAGCTTCGGACCCTCCATAGAAGAGCAAAGAAGCGTACCTGAAAGCACAATAAGATGGAAGAAACAGAAGAAGTTGCAGGAAAACAGAGAGCAGAAGAGAGCGAGTTTCTTGAGAAGACAGGGAGAATTCAAAGGGAAAGGCAATAATGAGATGAAACTTTGTTCTGAGCAGTTTTGTCTTGGAGTGGCGCGATCATTAATTGCTCTCGAAGTTTACCCTCTCAACGGTTAGATGGTAACCAGCGAGAAGGTAAAGGGGCAAGGAGATGACCGCTGGGCTTCTCCACCTCTACAAAGGGCCAGGCCCACGACAACGACCCATCAGCTGAAGGCCAGCACGCTATTCGCATAAGATAAACAAGTTGTCAAAACTCTAAAACCGAGCTCCAGTCGAATCCCTCCCTCAGGACGATCTGACGCGCAAAATGCACGTCATCACCGCTCAGGCAGTAAAAACCAAGGAAAAAGAATAAGTCATAGAAAAGCCCAAGGAGACAAACAGGAGGAAGCATGATAAAGGTCATACCTGCCCACCACTTAAAAAGTTATAAATTTGACTTATCATTATTAAACAAAGGCTACGAGATCGGAAATAAGCAATGAGGGCACTCTGGAATTGTACAGAGCTGAGGGCTCAGAGTCCAACTCATGAATAAAAGACAAAGCTCACAGGTCGATTGGTCCAACCCGGGGAACATAACTTGAGAGCTCAGTTGGCTAAGGAGACTCAAAGCTCAATTCATCGAGCAAGGACAAAGCTCACAGGTCGGATATTCTAGTTCGGAAAAAGTTAACCGAAAGCTCAGTTGGCTAAGTGAGTCCGGAGCTCAGCTCATCGATTAAAAGCAAAAGCTCACGAATATGGTCAGTCCAGCTCGAAAAAAGCAAAACAAAATTTAGTTGGATACAACTACAAAGAAAGCAGTCTCAGTACTTCATCCACGACAAAGAAAGAACAGCTCAAGTATGAACGAAAAACAAGAATTTCGTTAAAACGAAAGTTTCATTACAGCGCGTTACAAATACTCGCATTACAGAACAAAAAGCTATCCTTAGAGGATTTACATGATCAGATACATCGTCTACGTTTACATCATTATCACCTATCATTATCCTAGTCTTCGACACAGAGGAACTCTTGAATACGGGAAACGAGCTCAGTAGGTCGGCCGAACCCTGCGTCGTTATTATAGGAGAACTGAACAAGTTGATTCCCATAAGCATTTCTCACTGTTCCCCTATGGACAAACATTCGGTTGCCCAAATGTGATGCGCGGTACATCCGAACAAGCTCAGATATTATATGTTGTCCGGATGTCGCGCATGAAAAACATAAGTCTTCGAGTTACGGCCTCAAGAAGATCGCAGAGCATATATTCGAAGGCATCGCCGAAAGCTTGACTGAGTGCAGCAGATCTCAGCCTTTCATAATACGGGTACTTCACACCAGAGGGGGTAATAAATTGATCATTTTCGCCACTTCCATTTATATCAAAAGAAGACAACATGGACATCGGGGAAATTTCCTTCTTGAAGGAAGATAAAGTCAAAACAGACCTCCTAACAGCCCATAGCCTCCTTGAAGCCCAAACAACAACCAAAGGGGGAGGCCAGCCAGACGATCTGGATAAAACAGTTTCAACGACCCGCCGAACGACTCCACCCGCCAACCGCCCTACTAGAAGGACCTCAGAAGCAACATTCAGACTCCCTCGAGGTAATATCAGATTTTTAAGAGTTTTGGACTGACCCATCTTTATCTCAGGTACTGCAAAAAATTCCAAATAGAGAGGTCAGGGTAATTTTTTGTTAAAACAAAGAAAGCGAGGTAAAAGCAAATCCCTGGGGCAACAAAGCAATGAAGCCTCTGGCTCACCTTAATCTGTGTGAAGAAAACGTCAAATACATCCTTTGCGGAAAAAACAGGAGAATCTCGCTGGAAGGAAAGACTCCTTTTCTTCGACAAAGGGCCTAGAAGTGAAGAAGAGTCCACACTGATATATACTCGAAATCTGAAGTCTTAGCGCAAAGTAACTCTAGACCCTAAGACCACAAGGTCAGGATCCTTAACAGATATTCATGGAAAAGGAAAAAGAAGCGCACCCAGGCAATAATGACAAGAAAGTAAAGAAGAGCAGAGTACTTGAGAGGTAAGGAAAGACCAGAAAGGGAAAGAGGCAGATAGAATTCAAGAAATGAGGAATGACAAAAAGATGAAAGGGAGTTATGAAGGCATCTGAACGCGAACAGACGTGGTCATAATGGTTCTCGATATTCACCCCCTCGGCAGTCAGAGCAATAACTACCGAGAAGGTGAAGGGGCAATTGATGACCGCTGGATTCCTTCATCCCGGTCCAGGGCCTCGACCACAACCTAAAGCCCACTAAGTAAAGGCCCACGTACTTGGCACCCAAAGCAGGTCCGGCTCATCCAACTTCCAAGGCCAGGCTCGATCAAGCCTCCTCACCCAGATTGGCTCAGTCCGTGCGAAGCAGGCCCTTTCCCCTCTGGCCCAATTCTCGGCCCGACCCAGTATCCAGAATGATACTCACCGGACAGCCTGGCAGATCCGTTTGAACGTACACCCAGGGAGAATCAGGGGCCGTTACGCATGGGGCAGGCGCCTGATACCCTCGTACGCCCGAATCTGTATGGCAGAGACGCGTGGCCCAATCCTAGAGAGACCTTTACACGTCACCAGCAAGCAAGACGAAATGGATAAAAGGGGAGTCCCCCCCTCAGAATGTTTAAGCTTTATTTTCCCTAATACAAGAACCCTTGTAAAACCCTATTCTATTGGATCTCAGATCATCAACGACGAACCCATCTAACAGAAATATCAGTTCTAGAGTTTAACATAGATTTACAATCATTTAAAATCAAACCCAGTTTAAAAATGTTTAAATGTGTAGACTGAAGAGTTTGAACTACTTGCAAACAGTCCATAAGAATGTAGCCATTCAAAGACAAAAATTCTGTCACAAAGAGCAAACAGTGACGGAGAGCTAAAGGTTCAACAATTATCGGCGTACCATTACCTTTCGAGAAACAAAAAACACCATGTTAAAATATACCCTCAGAGTTTTCCACAACAAAAACGTAGCCAATAAAATCTTGAGCTTGAAACGAAGTCCCATCAACTTGACAAAACCAACTGAAATTGTCCAAACTTAAAGATGACGCACGAATTTGGAGAGGAATGGTTTCAGGATCACGAGCAGGGTTAGAGAAATAAAACAAGTTCTTGCCCTGATATAAAGTAGCAGTGGTATTTCTATGCAATGTTGAAGCTCTACATCTTGTATTTGCGAACTTCCATCATCAGCCTCTACATCTTGAAACTCTTCCTCACTTCTTAACATGGTTGCACTTACAATTTGTTTGGGATTCACCTCTGTTTACGATGACAACTCCCACTGAGATTCAAGCTTGCTCACTGAAGTGGCCATTTGATCTATCTGCTGTTGGAGGCTTTGCAAAGTCTTCACCACCTCATCAAGACTAGTATTGGAACTTGGAGGTACTGGTTGGGCTTGATATCCTTGATAATTTTGGTAGTTGTTAGCCCCTGCATAACTGAAGTCTGGATAGGCTCCCCAATCTGGATTGTATGTGTTATAGTATGGATCATGTCTTGGCTATTCATAGAATCCTCCAAATATATGTCTAAACTGACTATTGAATCCTCCAAATATATGCACTGGTTGGTCATCCTCATAAAGTATAGGACATTGATCAGTTGGGTGTCCTATATGTGCGCAAATCCCACATAACTGAGATTGTTGAAGTTGTTGAGCTTGACCTATGACATAACTTTTCACAGCAGAGGTTAGTTCAGAAAGTTGAGAATAGAGAATAGATGTACTTATCTTATCCATGAATCAGTTCTGCGATGGCATGCTCTTCTGTGGAGGTTCGGTGGTGCTTTGATCAGATTTGGTCATGAAAGAAAAATAGATTAGTTAAATCAATTTCCCGGCAACAATGCCAATTTTTGACTCGCGGTTGTCGAAGCCATTCAAAAATAACCTTTCTGATTATCAACAATCTTACAACTGTAGATAGTGGTAAAAGGATCGAATCCACAGGGAATTGAAAACTTACCTATCTTCCTTATCAAGACCAAGAGAATTAACTAAAAGCAAAGAAACTGAAAGCAAAGTAAAAGTAAATTGCAAGTAAAGTAAAATGGGGGTTTTGAGATTGATTCAGTTAAACTAATAAAGAAAGCAATAAAAGAAGGCAAATAATTAAAATAAAGGAAATCAATAATGAGAAAGCTCCAGGTGAAGAATTGGATCCACTTTAGTTGTTGGGATTGATCATTAAAACTTAGGTTCTTTTGATTGATTCAATAGATTAGTTATGGAGATGGAAAACGCTTCTCACCACCATGTCTCTCCTTAATTATAAACCAATTAGGAAATGTCCTCTAATTAATCACTAATCAACAAGTTGCCAAGGAACGTCCTTGGGTCTTAGGCATCAAAATAACTGTCAATTGCATTAAGAAATAGAGAGATCTAATCCTAACTATCCAAATATATGGTGATATTGCTAGATTATGCAACTTCCTTAGTTTTTACACAAGTGTTCTTGTGTTTGAACAATACAAGCAATTACGGACTCAAAATTATTCAAACTAATAATATATTACCTTGCAATCAAGAGTCAAGTGGCCACATTGATCATAATAACAAAGCAATAATGGAATTAAGCACGAAATTGCACAAATATTGAATAAACCAAAGATAACAATGTATGTTCAGATCTCACAATCCATAAAACAATCAAAGTTTCAACCAATCTTCAATTAGAATTAAAGGTTTCAGGCACTCATGGCTGAAACAAAACCAAAAACAAAAAAAAGAAAAAAAAAAAGAAAAGAAGAAGGGAGAAGAGTGGCCGAAGCCTTGTCTTGCAAAGGGATGGTGCGCTGAATGGGATAGATGGGAGAAGAAGGGTGTGCGGCAGCCCCTTGATGGTCTTTATATAGTGTTTGAGTGTTGCTCTAGTTGCTGCCCAAGTCTTGCCTTGCCACCCAACCTTGCACATGATGAGGTGAAGCCTCCCTTTGAATTTTGAATTTTGAATGTGCAAGACTTGAGGTGACATGTGTGTCTTCTTTAGCTTCCTTGACAAGCTGAATTTGAATTTCAAATTTGAATGTGCATCTTCATAAGATTTGGCTTCTTTAATAAGGAAAAGGATTCTTGAAGATCTTGAATTTCAAACTGCTCTGTTGACTGCACTTTCCTTATTTGCCACTTTCCTTATTTGCCACTTTCCTTATTTAGCACTTTCCTTAATGAGCTGAATCTTGATTTTGAATTTTGAATTCTCTTAAGAATTTGAAATTTGAATTTCAAATTACTTTCCTTATTTGGATCCTTTCAAGTTGCACTTAGCATGCTTGCTCTCCTTTGCTCCATTTCAGGCAATTTTAGGGGCATTTTCACCAAATTGTCTCTTTACGCCATTTTCTGCAAAATAAGATTAAAATCACAAAATTAGGCAGAAAAAGTATAAATGAACCTTAATAATATCATAATAAAATGGACTAAATTATGCTCTATCAAATACTAATAATAGCCCTGATATCTCTTGAAGAAAAAAGCTTTATTAAAAGAGCAATGTTCCAAACCCTCCCATTACCTTCAAAAAGATCACAAACACGCAAATGTGATTCAATAAAATCGGGGCCCACATATGCAAAAAAGGTATCCTCCTTAGGAATCCAGGAAGCTGAAGCCACTAAAATCTTCTCTCCATTACCCACCCTCCACCTTGTACCCCTTCGAATCAACTCCCTTGATGCCATCACACTTTTCCAAATAAAACTAGCACCATTACTTATATTGGCGGAAAATAAATCACCATTTGGGAAGTACTTTGCTTTAAACACTTTATAACAAAGAGTATTAGGATTTTTTAAGAACCTCCACAGTTGTTTGCCAAGTAAAGACAAATTAAAACTCCTAAAGTCCCGAAACCCCATACCCCCCTCATTCTTTCTACTACACATCTTCTCCTACGCTAGTCAATTAATACCCCTTCGCCCTTCTCTTTTACCCTCCCACTAAAAGTCATTGACCATTCTATGCAATTCATTCAAAATAGTAATGGAAATCAAAAAATTATTCATGCAATATGCAGGTATAGCCTGCAATACAGATTTTATGAGAACCTCCCTGCCTGCTCTAGATAGGAATTTGCTGCTCCATGAATTAATCATATTCCACATTCTTTCTTTTAGAAAACCAAAAATTAGTTTTTTGTTCCTCCTAATAAGAGAAGGTAACCCCAGATAGGCACTATGACTCAATGGTAAATGAACATCCAGGATATTACTGATATTAGACCTTACCGCTCTAGATAGGAATTTGCTGCTCCATGAATTAATCATCTTCCACATTCTTTCTTTTTGAAAACCAAAAATTAGTTTTTTGTTCCTCCCAATAAGAGAAGGTAACCCCAGATAGGCACTATGACTCAATGGGAAATGAACATCCAGGATATTACTGATATTAGACCTTACAGAGGATACCACATTGGGACTGAAGAAAATGCCAGATTTGTTGAAGTTCACCACTTGACTAGAAGTAGCCACATAGGTATTGAGAATATATTTAATAGTATGTGGTTTCTCCAGTCTAGCATTAAAAAATAGTAGAGAATCATCTGCAAAAAATAAATGTGAGATCTTTGGGCATCTAGCACCTGCCCTATAGCCCTGCAACTAGCCTCTAGATTCAGCATCTCTAAGTAGTAATGATAAGCCTTCCGCACACACCAAATAGAGATACGGGGAAATAGGATCCCCCTGTCGAAGACCTTTACCAGGCATAATAGGACCAATCCAATCACCATTAAAATTGATTTTGTAAGAAACTTCCGAAAAGTACATAGTCAACCACCTAATCCATTGAGTAGAATAACCAAATCGTTCCAGCATGCCTTTTAGAAACTCCCACTCTACCATATCATAAGCCTTAGAAATATCAATTTTAAGTGCAAAATTACCATCATTTCTGCCCTTATTAATTTTCATATTGTGTATCATTTCAAACGCAACCATAACATTATCGATAATCAATCGATGAGGGATAAAGGCAGACTGATTCTCAGAGATAATCATAGGAAGGACCCTTTTAAATCTGTTTGCCAAAGCTTTAGCCACAATCTTATATCACACATTACATAACGCAATTGGACGAAAGTTTTTAACAGTTTCAGGGCTATCCACTTTAGGGATCAAAACAATCAATGTTTTAGTAAGAGAAGAAGGAAAAATACCTTGTTGAAGCCATAGGCAACAACCATTGAAAACATCATTGCTAATCAAGTGCCAAAATCTCTGGTAAAATGCATGATTTAACACATCCGGCCCAGGTGCCTTGTCTGGATGCATCTGAAAAAGAGCAGCTCTAAATTCCTCATTTGAAAGGGAGCACAATGATCAGTATTATTGGCATCACTAGTAAAGGGCGGCACCAACTCAAAAACCCGTTCACAATCCACAGAACTGCTATAAAATATAGACTAGAAATAATCCAGAACATGATTTTTAATTTTCTGCTCATCCTCAATCCAGGTACCCGATGACTCCTTTAATTTAGTAATACGATTCATTCTTCATCTACCATTAATTTATGCATGAAAAAATTTTGTATTTCGGTCCCCATTTTTAATCCAAAAGCACTTTGCCTGTTCTTTAAGTCTAGCTTCTTCCTGCTCAAGGAAATGATTTCAATCTTCCTTTAAAGAGGCGTGAGAAACAGTACTGGTCCCATTATCCAATAATCTATGTATAGTCTTCTTCTTTTGCCAAAACTCTCTATTTCTACTCCTACCCCACAACGAAAGAGCAGAAACTAAATCATCACGTTTCATCAAAAGGTTGTATGGTATAGAATTAACCCAAGCTCCTTTAACAACCTCAGCCAGACCCTCATCACATAACCATGCATTATCAAATCGAAATCTCCTTCTGTCTCCCCTATTATCCTTAGGAGTTGTATTAATCACCAACGGTTTGTGATCCGATCTAGAAACATGAACAACCAAGCAGACAACATTAGTGAATTTACGAGCCCAGTCCTCAGTAGCAAGGGCTCTATCAAGCTTCTCTCTACCTAGATTATTCGACTCCCTGCCCTTCTCCCATGTGAAGAAAGAGCCAACAGTGGGTATTTGAACAAGATTAATGTCCTCAAGTGCCTGTCTAAACACCTGCATAAGATAATTTGGCAAAGTTGCTCATCCTTCTTTCTCATCTCTCGAGCATAAATCATTAAAGTCTCCTGAATAAAGCCACAGAAGAAAGCTTCTACGAGATAAAGCTCGAATAAGATTTCAAGACTGATGTCGTCGTTGCGATTCCGGAAACCCATAATAACTAGTAAACCTTCATTGGACATTATCTTGCAAAACAACCGAATCAATAAAATTTGAAGAAAAACCAATCACAGAAACAAGTACATGACTCTTCCACATTAACGAAAGGTCTCCTCCAAATCCTTTTCTATTGACTGAGAAGCAACCATTAAATTGTAAAAAACTATGAAAAAATTTCATACGAGAACTAAGAGATTTTGTTTCGATAAAAAATAAAATGACCGGCTTGTAACTAGTAACCAAATCCTTCAATGCATTAACTGTCTGAGAATTGCCGAGTCCTCGGCAATTTCAACACAGGACGATCATTACTTTCTGCTATCCTGACCTTTGACGAGATGAGCTTCTTCGATAGTCAATTAACGCAGATCGTTTTCCATGAGAGAAGGGAAAATAAGAAGTTAGATTTAAGAAGAGGAAAAGATGAGAGCATCAAGTCACAGAAAAATTACAGAGGAAAACTTATCTAATTATATAGTTTAGTTACTAGTCAAAGGATATATATATATATATATATATATATATATATATATATATAATATTGGTTGTATTTTATTTTATTTTATTTTTTATAATTTATCATTTTAAATTATTAAAATAAAATAATAAATAATTAATAGATTGTATGAGTAAATACATAAAAAAGAAAAAGAAAAAAAAAAGAGAAAATAAATAATAAAAAAGAAAAAAAATAAAAGTTAAGGGACCAAATTAAAAATACACTAAAATTTAAATAATTTTAGATGAAAATTACTACTGAAATTAAGATTATTATCTTCGTATATTTATCTGTTGCTCTTAATAATGTCTTAGCACTGGATTTTAAACATAAGTTTGATAATTAATGGATCATATTAATGAATTTAAATAAAAAAATCATGGACTTTAGGCCTTATTAACTATTAGATTAATATAATGGTCTAAGAAATAAATATTCATATGTAATTTTATTAAGTGTAAGAAGGTAATTTAAAAAATAAAATAAAATAATAATTATTAGAAAAAAAAAAAGAGTCTAGAGATCTCCGCCAGTGCCTTGCTTTTTTTTTCCAAAAGAAAAAAAACCATCTTTAAAAATTTTACATTGAAAATATATATCACCTTTTAAAATAAATATATAAAATAAAAATATTTATTATTATTGAAGGCATATTATAAAAAAATTTTATTCTTTATTTTGCAAAAGATGCAAATATATCCAATCACTATAATTATAATATCAAAGTTAAACATTATATTCTTCGACAAAAAAGAAGAAGATAAACAGTATACTTGAATTGAAATTTTAGATTATAAATGATTTCCTAAATTTTATATTAATAAATTTATTTGGAACTCAAATTTTTCAATATTAAAACTCTGTATATTTATAAAAAAAAATAATTTATATGTGAAAAAATATGTTATGTTAAAAATTCTTTGTGGATGGAAATAATTTTACTTTTTTATTATTTACTTGGGATATTAAAATATAAAAGATACTAATAAATTTATGTATAGAATTAGTAATTTTAATAAAATTTGAAAAATACATTTTTTCACAAAAAATTATTTTACTCAAAATTGATTAGAAAATATTTTTTTATTAATAATTATCATAAATGTTCCAAACATAAAAAGCATGGAAATTTTTTTTCTACTCAATTGAAGCATAAGCCGTGATTGGACTAAGCCAAGATTGCCTTTAAATTGACGTAATTTGAACTAAATTCTAAATCAGCATAAATAGTTTTTGTATATGTGATATGTTTTTGTATATGTGATATGTAATATCCGTCCAGATCTCACGAGGCTATTATATTAAGTTATAAAAGTTTCACAGAGAAAAAAAAAATTTGAGTATCATATCACTCGATATTCAGAGTAATATAAAACTCATCTCTTCTGAATTAATTGTCTCTTATTCTCCATAATGTCTCTAATCCGAGATTTTTTATTTACTAACGGATACCACTCGAATTTTTAAAAATTCGATAATTAATTTTATTTTTTTACAGTATAAAAATAAAAATTATATAAAATTTAAGATATATATTCTTCATTTTTTACATATTTACTCTAAGATTAAGATATTTCTTAAACTTGTCATTGTCATTTCTAATAAATTACATACTTTAGCATCGATGTGATTGTTTATAGGCATCCAACCATTCTACTATTTTTTTCTTTACATATTGATTAATCACACTTAAGCTTATTAATCAGTGTCTTTAGCAAAAAAACTATGATGATTATGTCAAATTTGGCTCTCTGCCATATTACCAATTAAAATATTGAGTCTAATAATATGAAACTCACTATTCATTCTCTTATTAATAATTTCATTTTATTAATAAAATAATAATTTATTATATATTCACACATTTTTATATTTTAATGATTTAAATAAAAAAAAAAGAAGAAAATGAATACATATTTACTATATAGCCTGACTTATTTGTTAATGATATATGGATTTGTTTGATAAATTAGATTTAAATTATTTTCCCTAATTTTATATATATATATACATCATGGTAAAAAAATTAAAATAATCTAGAGTGGCAGTGCTCTCTTATCAGCGTTATCATCGGATGACTAGGAGGATCATAAGCACCATCAATTAGCAACGAGGATTATTACAATTGATTTTGATCCGTTGCTAATTCATTGACAAGGATTACAAACATACATCTTTTAGTAACAAAATTTGATTTTTTTAAATAAAAATAAATTTATTTGCTCAAACAAGTAGTTTCTTCAAAATAATACAAAATGTTGGGTCAATTTCAATTAAACAAAAAATTTCAAAATATTGACTAAATAATTTAATGCTAATTTACCCAACGATTTTTAGAAACATAAAAAACATATGCTGAATTTACCATATGAAAATAATGGAAAATAAATCGTAACAAAAGCAAATAACTGTGAATCCATGTTCCCTTGGAAGATTTAAATAAGTGGAATTTACAGGATGGGAAATCTTACTCTTCTTTTCCCAGGTATATACAACTAATTGGTCATAATCTGTAAGTTCAACAAAAGCATACAAGTTATATCAGAATTCATACATGTCATATCAGAATTTGACAAGCGTCAATTATCAATCATTCAATCAATCACCAATCGTCCTCTAGACTGGCGCGATGAAAACACAAGACTGTGCAAACAAATATGAAGAAAGATGTGAACTCGATCAACATAGCCCCCGTTTCAATCATATGAGCATGCCTAAGGATTATAGGAATGGCTATGCTCCCAACAGTTGACGCCCCTGTAAGGAATTTAGCAGCACCGATCCAACTGCAACACAAATAAAAATAGATTCAATATAGTGTTGCATTTGGAAGGCAAGCTTTAAAAATCAAGAGATTCAATTATGATAAAGCTAATCCACCTCCCCCAAAACAAAAAAGAAACCAAAGAAAAATTTCTCCCTATGGATGTTCTTGCGTATACATATCTATTTTTTCACAGAAAATAACTTGTCTATAGAAAACATTTTCCATTTGTTGTTTAACAACAATAACAACCAAGTCTTAATCCCAAATTAGTTGGGATTTACTATATGAGCCTTTTGTTGCCGTTAAGCATTGACACCAAGTTCATATTAATAGTCAAGACTTGCAAATCCTTTAATATTACTTCTTTCCACATCATATTTGATATTACATTTTGTCTCATATGGCATTAAAATATATATATAAAGAGTAAGTTAATATATGAAGCATCTCAAACTTTGTGAGTTTGAGGAGCGTTGATGCATGCAGGCTTCTCAATAATGGAAGGGGGAAGAACAAAAAGCAAAGTAGAAAAGGAAAATAAAGCAAGTGAAAATATATATGTATAAATAAATATAGGAAATGAAGTCACAGCAAATCAAAAACTAACCAAAAGGAGGTGGAGCATGGCCGGAGAAATAACTTCCTATCCTCGAAACAGGAAGTTATTTTCCCTTACAAGGCGAGCATTTTCCCATGAGTGGGGAAATGACTTCCTCTCCCTTAATTTTCTTTTGCACTCCCAACCAGTGGAGAACACAGGTAATATTTTCTAGCCATGAAACAATCGGAACCTTATAGGAACAGAAAGTTTCAAACATAATGAAGTTGATAAACTTTTTGGAACAGACGCTTTTATAGACCGAATTCAGTAGTGATGCCAATCAGCAAGATCCAGACATGATCTTTTGGTTTAAATTGTTTAATAAAGTTTAAGAATTATTATTTAGTTTATTATATTCATAAATATGTGTTAAAATATAAATTTCAATGAAAACAAATTTAAGTAGTTCTAACTTTTTTGGAGAATTTGAATAGAATTTCATATTTCATATCACACATTTTATAAGAATTTCAGAAGTACCTCAAATAAGTTTAAACATAGGCACTCATGAATCTACATACAGCCAACCCAACTCATCTGAAATTGAAGCCTAATCGAGTTGAATTGCTCTATATTCATGAAAGTAACCCGTCAAAAAGAGCTTATATGAAACCTAAATGTCAACATCTCAAATCCCATGAACCAAATGCAACATTACTGCATTTGCACAACAAAATTTATTTGATTTGTGAATCTACATGTAGCCAACCCCATTCCATTGGAGACTAAGGCCTAGGTGAGTTGGTTTGATCTACAATCATGATTCCAACAAATCAAAAAGAGCTATTGATTATCAAACCTAAATTTCGACATTTCAGATTCACTAGTCCAGTGCATTTGGAAATATTTGAAGAAAAAAACAAACAAATCTGTCATAGAAACAAGATTTGATAATAAAATTCTTGGAATGGAATACTGCATGAGATGCGGCTCATGAAGAAAAGGGTGAAAAATATCTGTAAAGCTTCAAGTTACCATAGAAGATATGAAATAAACAAAATACCAGCTACTGTCTCCCATGTGTGTGTACATGAACACCCACATAAAATAATTAACAAGAAATAGTTAACAGTACAAGGGTCTAAAATTAAGTACTCACCCTCCACCATCCCGGCTAATCAGAAACTGAGTGGACCCACCTCCAAAGAATAAACAAGGCATAGGCACCAGCACATACATGAGAGCTGTTAGACAACAGAATTACATCATCACTCTGTAATGTGAAATTGTAGCATGCAAGTCGAATATACCAAACAGTCCAAACCTGATAGCATAGGCCACCAGTTGCTGTATATTGCACAAGCCTGCCATCCCAAGCAAAAATTTTAAGGAATTAGAAAAAAAAAAAAAAACTCTTGTTAATAAATAAATAGACAAACAAACATCATCTTCTAAACCATTTGTAGAAGATTCATACAGTTTCCTTTCCTTTCAGCACTCGTCAGCCCCTAACCCCTCTTCTTTTTTACATTTGATAGAAGAAGGAATTATTAGTTAGAGTTGGCAGGGAATAAAATCAGGAAATGCATTCTCCTTCAATTGACACTAGAAATAGAACCAGAAAAAAAAAATTAACAGAGGTAGCTTTAACTTTGTGCCTTTCGACCTGGCAAAATAACTAAATTGGTTTTCAAAAATGACTCCAAAACACTAGCAAAATCTAGTTTTCCTCAGAAGATAAACAACAAGCCACAGGTTTCTTCTAATTTCAAATATCTCTTATCCATGATCCCATCAGAAAGTTTTAATTTGCATTTTGCACAACCATAGGCCATTTCAAAATTCAATTTAATAAAAACTTTCCCATGTTTATTCCTAGCATCATTAACAGCCTCAGCAACTACCAAATCATCATCCATAATTTCTCATCCTTCAATAAGAACAATATGGTTGGAATAATGGTATCATCTAGAATGACATTCGATTTTATCAGATAAGACACCATAAACAATTTTCTAGATACTAGTCTCCATACTAATAGGTTGGAAATTCTTCATGTTAAAAGACAATCCTTCTAAGAAACAAGGGTGAAAAATTAGATCCAGAATTCCAAGTTCCAAGTGTTACGTTCTAACCACATCACTAGAAGAGAATTCTTAAGAGATTTAGCAAATATCCAACACTCCTGAAAATTTTTTCTAATATCCCATCTTATGACTTTCCTTATATTTTCCTCACTAAAATACCTTTGAAACCACCTACGTATTTTTTTCAAAAAACCAAACTTTTTTCTGGTATTGTTAGAATTGATAAAATTTCATGCTACATTAAGGGGGTGTAATGGAAAGTTATTCATATTTAACATAGGATTTGTATTCCTAAATAGATAAATAATATATGACTATAATTACTAAAATAGGAAGACTTGATATATTCCTATTATAGTCGGAGAATCGCTTAATTTATAGTATCACACCATATATGTCTTAGATCCTCTATTATAAATGGAGAAGCCTTTATATTTTAAAAATATAATCCAATTCAATAAAGATATAATCTTTTGAAGCTTTGTGTCTGTGGATGTAGGCTCTCGTAGACGAACCATGTAAATCTTTTAGTATTATTTTCTTTTCTCTTCTATTATTCTAATTTTAAAAGGTATAACTGAGCATGATGACTTGATCTTGAGAACAAGCCAATTGGCGGACTAGAATTCCCTAGGACGTGCAATTAGATAAAATGTCACCTTAGATGGATGACCCAAAAACTCCAGTAGCTTGAATCCAAACAGAGAAGGGGGGAAAAAGATAGTCCAGATTCTACGTTTCTTGAGACCTAGCTGTGATACCATGCTATTGTTGGTGTAGAAAACTGAAATATATTTCATGAAGAATGACTACAAATTTATATACAAGCCTTCCCAAAATAAAGCTAACTAACTAGGAAAATATACAAACTCTATTCCTATAATTATGCTAATTGATTTGGAAATCTACTAATTTTCTTCCTATTATTTAACAAGGACAAAAGTCCAAACCACCTTTAACTAAGATCCATATTTTAATAAAAATCAACGTAAAACAAAGTAAACTATAGGATTAAAAAAAGTCTCACTGATAATTGCCAATTTATTAATGGTAATCTTCCTCCACAACAATTAGCCAACAAATGGAAAAGTCAAGGGTGGAAAAGTCAAGGGTCCAAGTGTCATAATCCCCCTTTTTTTAACTCAATTCAACGGAGTTTTAAACCTCAAACTACTTTCTTGCCAATAGCTCCAATGTGTTTGCCCAATCTAGATTGAGTTAATTGTATTTAAACTCATTAAATAAATCATAACATAAAACTTATATTAATTCCAAAAGCATTCAAGATGTAACCTATTAAACTAGGTACTTTCTGACAATTAAATACCAGTAAAAGACATAAGCAATATTTAGTCATCAAATGAAACTAGAACTTTGTACAATGTATTTAAAGTCATGATTCAATAAAGCATAGTCCCTTCCCGTCGGCCTACATTGGCACACAGTTAAAAAAGAATAAAATGAGGAAAGCCAATGCTCAGATCAAAAAACCAGAATACAATGGCCCTTTACTATGGTTTCTTCTAATTATTCCATGTGGAATCTGAAACAATATGTCATATGACAAATTTATCATCTCCCAAGTTCAGCTCCCCCTCTCACTCCTGCAATGGCTATGATGATCATGCACTTAATGGCCCAACTTGTGATTCTATGCAACCTTTACACTTCAACTCAGAAAGGCAACCTCACACTCTCCCTTTGTGCTTACCCATTGACAATGGACATTAACTAAAAAAAATAGGCAATTTTTGGATTGTTCCTAGATTGCCTCCCAGTTTTTCAAAGTGTTAAAAATGGTCCGTCCATCCATCATCTTATTTAAAGGAGTAGATTACACAGAAAAAAAAAAGTACATTTTTTATTCAATCTTGCAACAATAACACAAGCACAAACTAAGATAACTTGACTCGTCAAGACAAGTGAAATAAAAGTAACTGGATAAATACTCAAGGCACTTTAAGTAGAGAAGCATGCCATCTCTTTCATATGAATCTCCTAAAAGTATAGCCAAGGAAAGACGACATCAGGAATGAAAAAAGGCAGAAGAAAAATATGTCTAAGATCAGCTAATATACACCCTGAAACATGAAAAACCCATCAGACAGTAGATCCAACATGACATTAAATGACAACAATATCAATGAAAATCCCATTAGATAATAATTACAATACAGGGTAATCACAATGCAACCAATCAAATAAAAAACATACCAATACTTGCAGTAGAATGCTAGCTGAAAACATAAAAGCAAGTCCAGCAAGCCTGCATTTCAGTTAACACATTATAGGCATTATTTGGAATACATGACAAGCTAAAATTTTGGATTCAAGCATCCAACTTACACTGCAGACAAAGGTCAATGTCCATTCAGCAACACCAGAGCAGAAATGCACCCGGAAAAAAAAAAAAAAGAAGTTAGCATCAGAAATTAATATTAGTGTAATAAAACAATGAGGTGCCAAACATTAAAAATCAATAAGAACTGATATTATACACTACATTACAGTAATTTGGACTCCAAATAAATACATGAGTTTGAAACATGAATAAACACAATCCACTATCAAACCTAGCCCATAAATTACAGATAATTCTACCTTAAAAGATATTGTACGATAAGTAAGCTTCGAACATACAAATCGGTATGCCTCATTATTTTCAGCAAGTTCCATTAGTAGAGTAAGGAATTTAAACCAAACTAATCTAACGAACCAATCAATATTGTAAAAAAAGAAAAAAAAATGCCATTTACATCGTTCCTTCGCTCTTTATCCCGAGAAACAAACAGAGGATTAGCCTCCAAATAGTGAAAACACACATCCTCTTAGGTGAATTTAACTCAAATTCAACACCTGTTGAATCCAAAACCCTCGAAAACTAAAGCAAACCCGAATTGAAATGACTAACTGGAAAAAAATTCTATAAATAGGTACAATTGCTACAAAATTAAACGAAACAAAAGGGGGGAATGCATATTAAATGGGGAAGGGAAAAAAAAAACAAAAAAAAGATGATCTGATCTCAATTCAAAACGAAAAAGAGAAAGTGGAAATGACTGAAGAAAGAAGAGATTAAGAAACAGTACCTTCAATCGTCATCGCCATTTTTCTGTTTTTTCTTCCTCAAAAAATAAACTGAAGGATCCGATTTCGCTTGTGTGTCCGGAAGAGTGAAGGGATGTTCTTGGTCCTTTCCCTTTTCTCTCCTTTCCAAATAAAATAAAGTCGAATACTATCTGTGACTTTTAACGGCCGGGAAGTAACCGACAGTAACTAAAGCCTGCTCGAGAATGGAAATTTTTTTTTAAAATACAAATACACGTTTATTAAGAATATGTCCTATAAAATAGCAAAAAGAAAAAAAGTCAATCTCTCTCCTTTCTTGTGAAATATTATATTTTTTTATTTTATCCAAATTATTTTTTTAATTCATTTTATTAAAAATAAAAAATTAAGTTACAAATATAAAAATTTAAAGATGAATGGTAAGTTAAATATGAATTTTTTCATAATAAAATATTATCATTAAAAAATAAATACAAACATCTCCTATCTTTGCTTTGAAACTAGAACCCAGTCAAATTCTTCCATGGTTTGGGCAAGAGCCACTCAACTTTTTATTCATTAAATTGATGTTAGGACATGTTTCAAACGAACAACTAGTCTCAAGCTAGCTGCATTTCAAGCTTAATCACAAGTCATACATGAGAAGGTGTGCAATTTTCTAAACCTTCAAGAGTTGCAGTTTATTCAAAGAAGCTACAGCAATCCAATCCAAATGAACAGGCGACCAATGTACATTGTTGATTTCAGCCATTGATCCATACCACATAACAGGTTCCATATCACCACCATCACCGTTTTCTGACCGGAACACTGATTCCACCACTTCCCATATCAAAGCTCTTGAATCATCTCCGACCGAGCATATCTGCCGTCCAGCAACCGAAGCCCAAGATATAGCATTCACACTTGCCTTATGTTTACATAGCACCATCAAAGGAGTAGTTGGAAAGCGAATGTCTAAAACTACCACCTTATTGCTATCCATACCAACTGTGGCTACGAACCTTGGGTCAAATTTATTCCACTCTAATCTTAACAAAGGACAATCTTGAATAGGATTCTCATAAATTATAGTTGATCTCTCTTTGTCTCTTAGGTCGAAGACTCTAACTGAGCCATCGCCAGAAACAGAAGCAAAAACGTTGAATCCTCCCCAAGAAATATCATACACTTCTTTATCATGGGCAACTAATTGAGAGTCTACAGTCTCTTTCTCTATATCCCATATTGTACAAGTGGTGTCTACACTAGATGTCGCCACTCGACGAACGTCAAAATCAGCCCAATCAAAAGAAGTTATAGCAGAATTGAACTCGCTACTCTTGTTACCGTTGAAAAGGGACTTGAGCTCTATCCTGTCGTCGTAGATTTGCCATAGACGTAAGAAGTCGCCGGAGGTGGCCACAATGTCGGGATTTGAATCATCTTCAGATGGGAAGAACATTAGATTTGTGGGTGCATAAGGGTGATCGAAGATGAGGCGGTTATCGGTGGAGAAATCACAAGTGTCGAGATTGAATTGGACGAGTTCAACTTTGTTGCTATAGTCTTCGAGAAAACTCCCAATGGCTAGCCGGCGTGTCTTCTCATGGCGAACTGACCAAGCTAGCGCATAAACAGGCCACTGAGCCATGTACGTGTAGACCCCTACTCGTTTATTCTCTGAAGAGCTTTGCATGGCTGCTCTATACACATCAAATCCAAAATGAATGCATTAAGAAAGGAAAAACTGTAATTATAATAATGTGGACAAGTAACCACGGATAGCTTTACCAAGAAAAATGAAGAGGGTGAGAGAGAAGCAGAGAGATTCTTACATCGATGAGGAACATCCATGGGAGAATTGTCTGAGAAGAAGACAGAGTCCAGAGAAGAATAATTTGATGTATATAAAACAGAGAGAGGAGAGGAGACGGTGAATTAAATGGA
This sequence comes from Manihot esculenta, assembly GCF_001659605.2. Taxonomy (NCBI): domain Eukaryota; kingdom Viridiplantae; phylum Streptophyta; class Magnoliopsida; order Malpighiales; family Euphorbiaceae; genus Manihot; species Manihot esculenta. The sequence continues at coordinate 8,703,416 of NC_035169.2, read as the reverse complement.
AGCTGAAATGAAGGGAAGAGAAGGAAGGGAAGGTGAAGCTAACAGTCAAATATAGTCAAATATGTTGAGGTGCACTGTCATGATTTATATAATCGTGACATCTCAAATTTAATTATTATAACTTTTGTTTTTTTTCTTTAAATCGAAGATTAGGGATTGAATGTAAAATTTCAGATCTCTCAAATTTATTTAGATATATTTATCGGGTTAAATATGTGGGTATATAACCAATTATTAATATCTTCGTAAAATTAAAAGAAAAGTCTAAAATATGAACTAAAAATTCCTAAAATTTCACCAAACTGCTAAAGTTCTAATAAGAAGAGAGGCTGCGGGTTGCTTCATTAAGAGGGACGGTTGGGAATTGCATATCTTCCCTTCCTCTTTCGTATTTAATTAGCAAATGTGTCAAATGCTATGTTTCAATGTCAACACTTAAATTGACAATATATGAGGTACTTTAATTTAATTAATTTATTATTATTTATTTAAATTGATTTATCAAATAGGATATTCAGTTCATAAAAATTTTATTTTTATTTTATTTATAGTAATATTTTTAATAGATAAATTATTATAAAAATTTATATAATTTAAAAAAATCATAAAAAATATTTTTATGTAATGTAATATATTTGATTTTGATAATTTATAGTTATATAAAATATAATATCAGTGCATATTTATAAAATTTGATAGCTAAACTAATAGAAATAATTAAATTTTTAATAAATAATATATTTTTCAATTATTCATTTATAAATGATAACTTATTAGAAAATATAATTTTGTATTTTCTCGTCCTAAAAATAACTATTTTAATAATTATTGAGATTTAAATTCTAGATTTGACATAAAAATAATGAAGAGTTTTACAAAATATTTAGAGACTGAAAAAAAAATCATTCACTTAATAATATAATAATATTACTATTAAAGACTTAATTGGTTGCTAAAAATAATTTATTTTAAAACTTTATTGTTTAAATTAATCATGAGTTTATATATATATAAAATTATTAATTATTATACTTAAATTATTTTTCAATGAGTTTTTTTTACTGTAACTAAAATTAAAACATTATCTACCATTTAATAAAAAATTAGTATTTTTTTGCCAAAAAATGATTTTTCCTTTAAGTCATCCACATTATGAAAAAGAAATTGATTAAAAAATTGTAAATTTATAAATATAATAAGAATAATTTATTTGTTATATAATATATATTATTTAATTAAATAATACCTTTATTGATTATTAACTTAGCAATTATATCTAATTTAAAAAATATTCAAATATATTATTGTCTCATATGATGAATTTATTATCAATTATATTAAAATATATGTATTTTTAATAGAAATTATTAAATATTAGTATTAATAAATATTAAAAGGATTATTAGATAATTGTGATAAAATTCAATGTGAGTACAATTTTATTTTTAATTAAATATATTAAAAATTAAGATAATTGTTATATTATTAAATTGTTAGATTGTATTTTAAAAAATATATTATCAGATAATGCAATAATGATATGTTACAATTACAATTTTTTAATTTTTATATATTAAGTTTATTAATCTTAATTAAGTGATTTTTTTTAATTCAAAAATATATTTTTTGAAAACCATCATTTCTAGTTAAATTATTTATATAGGGTGACCATGGTTTAAATACAAATATTGAAGAAGCATTAAATAAATAATTATAGGGTTGTATTATGAATATAGTAATTGAAATAATTTTTTGAAATTTTCATTTTTTTAATAAATTGAATGATAAAATATGAACTAACCCTAAAATTGAATGACTAATCTAGTGGCTTTTTGAGTTAGATTATAAAAATTATCTTATAAGTAGATATGCTTATAAATTAATTATGCTTATAAACATTTAAATTTTTTAATAGTTAGATGATAATTAAAATACTTATAATAATCAATAAATAAATCTCATATTTAAAAAAAATATTTGTTATTAAAATTATTTAAAAAATATTAACTAATCCTGCTTAAATTATTTAATTATATAAAAATATTAATACAAATTAAATCGGTATGAACTATCACTATAAAATAGAGTCACGTGTTAAAAATCTAATAAAGTAAAATATTGATATCACCCATAAAAACAAAGATCACGACATATTCAATACCTCAGCAAAACTCATATTTTCTTGAGTTGGTTGAGATTTTATAAAAAGTTACTGTCAATAGATATAATTTAATAAATTTTCATTATATATATAATCGTGAAATTTTTTATTTCCTAGAATTAGATTTTAATTATTGCTGTTAAATTTTAAAAAAATTTGATAATTAATTCTAATGGTATTAAAGCTAAATAAATCAAGACATGTTAATTACATATTCAAATTTAAAAATAATTTATTATATTCATGTATTCTTTCAATTTACTATTTAAATATCAAAATGACCGTTAATAGACGCTAATTACCTTATTTTTTTTCCACTTACCACAATTTAAATCTATTTCAATCATATCAAATATAATCAATAAACTCAATTATTTTGAACCAGATATATTAATTTTGACTAATTGAAATTATCCATTTTTTTATTAGTTAGTATAGTTGTAACAGCCCGAAAACCGAACTGCTACCGGCACTAGGATCCAGATCGACTTAAGGTTGCCGGGACCCGTAGTAAGCCTGCTATACTGTCTGTGTACCTGTGAAATCTCATACATGAGCATACATTTTCTGTTAAACCAGTAAAACTTGTCTTTCCTCCAGGGCTTAACTTGTGCATGCACTATATCTGGTCTATCAACTCATAGTGTTAAGCCTGGTTTTCTCATAGACATCATCAATAAAGGAAACATACATACAGAAACTGACCATGTATATACAACAAGGGATTACAACTCTCTAAGTCAAGCACAAGTCTATACACTGTACACTATCTCTTTATACAATTTCATGTCCATACTAGCTATTACATCACTTTTCTTCTTCCAAACCCTGCTGGACTCCCTCTGGACTCTGAACCTGCAAATCTGGGGGATAGGGGAGAGGAATGAGCTATACAAGCCCAATGAGCAGAACTATAAAACATGAGTTGAAAACATGATCTCATGGAATGTACTACATCACATCATCTCAGGGATCAGACATGACCACCAACAATCCCACTCAAGGATGCCTGACCTAGCTAGGTCTTACAACCTCCGTCTGCCTGGCCCGGCCAGGTCTTACACTCTGCCTGCCTGGCCCAGCCAGGTCTTACTATCTCTGCTGCCTGATCTAATCAGGTCTTACCTACAGATGGCTGCCTGGCCCGGCCAGGTCTTATAACAGAGTTTGGGCTATTGGAGTCGCCTTGGTCTATCCACAGCCTCATACGCATCGTATTATGCAATGCATCATATTCGTGAAACTAATGCAATCATCCTACTAGACTCATTATGATGCATGATATATGCTCAAAGCAGTTTAAGTCTGAAAAGAGAAGTTTCACTCACCTCTGGCTGACTCTGTACTAACTCTGCAGGTTCTGAAACCGTGCTCACTGCTGACTTCCCTGATTCCTCTGGTCTGTTCCTACACAAATGAGGGACCAAACTAACTCAAGACCATCTCTAAGAAACTCCCCAAAAACCCTCTAAACGATTCCCAAACAATCACAGAAAACATACAAAAGAAAGCTGGACAGGGCACTTTCGGCGGCAGGTTCGGCGGCCGAAACCCCTCTCCAGAGATGAAACTCATGCATGTTCGGCGGCACCTTCGGCAGCCGAAAGTCTCGTCCAGAGACGAAACTCAACCTTCGGCGGCACTTTCGGCGGCCGAACCTTGCCTCCAAAGACGAAAGTCCCAAGCTTCGGGGGCAAGCTTTGGCAGCCGAAACTGCCTCCACAAGGGGTTCGGCGGCCGAACCTGGTTTTGCCCGATGGGCAGAACTCTGCTCTGTTTCATGCAAACTTTGCCCAAAAACCTACAACATGAATATCAACTACTCCCAACTAGCACATACACATATATATGCACAAAGGGGTCTCAAACTATCCTAAAACCCCAAACAAACATAGCACATAACACTTAAACATGCTTGAACATCAAAGACCACCAAAAAACCTCACCTAAACCTAATCATGCATACTACCCCTCACCCTTTCATAAAACCTTGAAAAATCACCAAAGAAGTTCAGGATCCACCCTTACCTCCTTAAGAACTTGAGGATGAGTGATCCTAACGTGGAGATCTGAAGAAAACCTCTTTCAAAACTCCAATAGGCCGGACTTGCTATTTTTGCTCAAAACCTTCAAAACACACCACAACTCTTAAAACCCTTGAAAGATTTGGTGAAAAACATGGAAAACATGAAAGTCAACTTGGGAGAGGCTGGAACTCACCTCTGGCTGCAAGTGGATGAGAAATATCCTCCTTCCACCAACCTTTGGCCCTTAAATAGGTGGCTGGCCAGACCACCTTCGGCAGCCGAACGTGAATCCGAAACCATGCAATGTTCGGAGGCCGAAAGTGACCTTCAGCGGCCGAACCTTTGCATTTTCCCTTATTGCTTTTCTTTCAAAACTCATTTCCTTTCACACGTAAAAACATTCAAAACCTCTTTAAAACACACCTGAAAACATATGTCTTACCCTTCTCGAGGGTTCCGACACCCGAGATTCCACCAGACGACAGGAATTCCGAGGCCGGACTCGAGCCGGGTATTACATTCTCCCCCCCTTAAGAACATTCGTCCCCGAATGTTCCTCAAACAACGAAACACATAAACACATAGATATTTTGCAAACCTAACCTTAGAACAGATATGGATATTGTTGGAGCATGGATTCTCGTGTCTCCCAGGTGCACTCTTCGAGGTTATGGTGGTTCCACAAGACTTTCACCATTAGTATCTCCTTGTTTCTCAGCTTTCGAATCTGGGTGTCAAGGATTCGCACTGGCTGCTCGACATAGGTGAGATCGCTTAAGACTTCCATCTCAGGCTCACTAAGAACCTTCTCTGGATCTGACACAAACTTTCTTAACATCGAAACATGGAATACCGGGTGAATCCTTTCCATCGATGCAGGTAAATCCAGCTTATACGACACAGGCCCGATCTTCTGCAAGATCTCAAAGGGACCTATGTACCGTGGAGCCAATTTACCCTTCTTTCCAAAGCGAACCACTCCTTTCATCGGAGACACCTTTAGCAACACCATATCCCCCTCCTGGAATTCTATCTGCTTCCTACGGATGTCTGCATAGCTTTTCTGTCTGCTTACAGCTGTTCTGATCCTCTCTCTGATGATAGGCACTAACTTGCTGGTAATCTCAACTAACTCTGGCCCTGCAAGAGCCTTCTCTCCTACTTCTTCCCAGCAAACAGGTGTTCTGCACTTCCTCCCATACAAAGCTTCATCAGGGGCCATCCCTATGCTAGCATGATGGCTGTTGTTGTAGGCAAACTCCACCAGAGGTAGATGCTGCCTCCAAGAACCGCCAAAGTCTAACACACACATTCTCAGCATATCTTCTATGGTTTGGATGGTCCTCTCTGACTGACCGTCTGTCTGTGGATGGAAAGCAGTGCTGAAATCCAATCTTGTACCCATAGCAGCTTGCAGACTCCGCCAAAATCTGGAGGTGAACTGAGGTCCTCTATCTGATACAATCGACACTGGAACTCCATACAGCTTGACTATCTCATTCACATACACCTGCGCTAGCTTGTCCACAGAATAGTTACTCCTGACTGGAATGAAGTGGGCAGATTTAGTGAGTCTATCCACAATCACCCATATGGAGTCTAGCCTGTTGGACATCGCCGGTAACCCCACTACAAAATCCATAGCTATGTTCTCCCATTTTCACTCTGGAATCGGCAGTGGGTTAAGCATTCCAGCCGGCTTCTGGTGTTCTAGCTTCACCCTTTGACATGTCTCGCAGGCTGACACAAACTGTGCCACTTCCCTCTTCATTGCTGGCCACCAATACACCCTTCTCAGATCTTGATACATCTTGGTGGCTCCAGGGTGAACGCTATACCTTGCATTATGAGCTTCCCTCATAATGTCTTCCTTTAAACTGCTATCATCTGGTACACATAATCTCTTACCATGACGAAGAATCCCCTCACTGTCAAAGCTGAACGCTGCACTGTTGCCAGACTGAACAGTCCTGGCAATTTTCACTAACTCAGGATCTTCGTGCTGTTTCAGAGCCACTTGCTCTAGAAACACTGGTGGAACTCTCATCTGTGCAATCAAAGCACCTGTACCAGATAACTGCAACTGAAGCCCTTCATCCATGAGTCTGTAAAAGTCCTTCACCACCGGTCTTCTCTCTATTGCAATGTGGGATAAACTGCCAAGTGACTTTCGGCTTAAGGCATCAGCTACAACATTAGCCTTACCCGGATGATATTGGATCTTACAATCGTAATCACTGAGCAATTCTACCCACCGTCTCTGCCTCAAGTTTAACTCTCTCTGACTCAAGATGTGCTGCAGGCTCTTATGATCCGTATAGATCTCACACTTTACCCCATAGAGGTAATGCCTCCACATCTTAAGTGCAAAGATAACAGCGGCCATCTCCAGATCGTGTGTCGGATAGTTCAGCTCGTGCTTCTTAAGCTGTCTAGAAGCATACGCTATCACTTTGTCATTCTGCATTAACACACAATCTAATCCCACTCGGGATGCATCACAAAACACTGTGAACTCATCATCACTATTCGGCAGAGCTAACACCGATGCTGAAGTTAACCGTCTCTTTAACTCTTCAAAACTCTCATCACAATCCTCTGACCATACGAACTTCTGATTCTTCCTGGTCAGTCTGGTCATAGGAGCAGCTATCTTCGAAAAGTCCTGAACGAACCTCCGATAGTAGCCTGCCAAACCCAGAAAACTCTTGATCTCTGTCACTGTCGTGGGTATAGGCCAATTGGCTACTGCCTCTACCTTCTTGGGATCTACTGCTATTCCTTCCTCTGATACGACATGTCCCAAAAAGGCAATGCTCCTTAGCCAGAACTCACACTTGGAGAACTTGGCATACAAGCCATGCTCTCGCAAGGTTTGCAAAACTAGTCTCAGATGCTGGGCATGCTCCTCCGCATTCCTGGAGTACACCAAGATATCATCTATAAAGACGATCACAAAACGATCCAAGTACTCCCGGAAAACCCTGTTCATGAGATCCATGAATGCTGCAGGGGCATTAGTCAACCCGAACGGCATCACTAGGAACTCATAATGCCCATATCTGGTTCGGAAAGCAGTCTTGGAAACATCTCCTTCCCTGATCTTTAACTGGTGGTATCCGGATCTCAGATCTATCTTCGAAAAACAACCTGCTCCTGACAGTTGGTTGAATAGATCATCAATCCTGGGTAAAGGATACTTGTTTTTGATAGTAACTTTGTTCAACTGTCTGTAGTCGACACAAAGTCTAAGAGGTCTATCCTTCTTTCTGACAAATAATACTGGAGCACCCCAGGGTGAGGTACTCGGACGGATGAAACCCTTAGCTACCAAATCCTGTAACTGCTCTTTCAACTCTCTCAACTCTGCTGGTGCCATCCTGTAGGGAGGAATAGAGATCGGTCTGGCACTGGGCATCAACTCTATCTCGAACTCTATTTCCCTATCAGGTGGTAGTCCTGGAAGCTCTTCAGGAAACACATCTGGGAAGTCTCTAACAACTGGTACTGAGGATGGTTCCCTAACCTGACTGTCTAGCTCTCTCACATAAGCTAGGAACCCCTGACAACCCTTCCTCAACATCCTATGAGCCTAGAGGGCTGATATCAAACCCCTAGGTGTCCCTCTCATGTCTCCTCTGAAGACACACTCTGACCCATCCTGGTCTCTGAGACTCACTACCTTGTCCCTGCAGTGCAAGGTAGCACTATAGGTAGATAACCAATCCATCTCTAGAATGACATCAAAATCTGTCAACTCTAGAACCACAAGGTCAGCTGGAAGGCATCTATCCTCTATGAACACTGGATTGAACTGACAGACTGACTCTGCCAATAATGGGTCACATCTAGGTCCACTGACCCAGAGAGGACACGCTAACTCGGATACAATCAACCCCAATCTCTCTGCGGCTCTAGAAGAAATGAAAGAGTGAGAAGCACCGGGGTCCATCAACGCATACACCTCTGAACACCCAATGATGAGATTACCTGACACCACTGTGTTCGAAGTGTCTGCCTCCTGTTGCGTCATGGTGAAAATCCGTGCTGGAGCTGACGGACCTGCACCTCGGGAACCCATCCCTAATGAAGAGGCTGCCCCTCTTCCTCTACCTCTGCCACTGCTTGGTGGACGGACTGAAGCTGCTGACTGTACAACTCTACCTGAGGTCATCTGCTGGGATGGTGCAACCAAAGTCGCCTGAGGACATTCCCGTGCATAATGTCCCTCCTGCCCACATCTATAGCAGGCTGTAGATCCCAACATACAAGCTCCTCTGTGCGGTTTCCCACACCTATTACAAACTGGAAGATCTGTGCCAGAGCTGGAGCCGCTACTCATGCCCAGACCCGTCTTAATCCTGCTCCAGAACTTGCCTCTCTTTCCTCTGAATTTATCCCATCTCTTTTTGCTCGCACTTGCCGTACCAGAAGCCTGTGCCTTTGCTTGCTTGACTACTCCCTGACTGATGGCACTGGCCTCCATCTTTCTAGCAGCATCCACAATGGAGTGGAAACTCTCCTTCTCCGCATGAAGAATCAAAGAGAAATACCTGGGATGAAGCCTTGTGGCATATCTCTTTGCCTTCTTCTGATCCGTATCATACGCCTGACCCACGTATGGTAACAATTCCAGGAACTTATCTGTATACTCATCAACGCTCATCTCCTTCGTCTGTCTCAACTGCTCAAACTCCACAACCTTTATCTCCCTAGAACTGTCAGGGAAAGCCCACCCAGCAAATTCGTTGGCGAACTCTTCCCATGTCATACTGTCTATTCTGGGGTCCACATAGTTCTTGAACCATTCTCTGGCTTTCTTGCATTTTAAAGTGAACCCTGCCATCTCAATGGCCCTACTCTCATCTGCTCCCAACTCACTTGTTATCATTCTCACTGCACTGAGATACTCAAAGGGATCATCTCCCGTATTGAATTTAGGAGCATCCAACTTTAAGTACTCAGTCATCTTCACCTTACTTCCCCCTGAAGAACTGGGTTGTGCTTCAACAACAGGGGCTACTGGTTCAGGTGGTGGTGGTGGAGGTACTGGTTCTCTGGCTTCAGGCGATGCTGAACTTGGATGAAAAGGTGGGGGTGGATACATATGATATGGTGGATAAAAGGAAGGATAGGGCATATAGGGCATGTAGGGTGGATATGGGGCAAAGCTGGAGTAATCCGACGTGCCTCCCATCGGATACCCTGGGCCCTGTGGAAAAGGTGGATAGCCAAACCCAGAGGCCTTTGCGCCTCCCTGGGACTCCCCCCTACCTTCTTCTGACCTTCCTATACCCATACTTACATCTCTACTCTGAGCTTCCTCCACAGCAACTCTCTCTTCTTCTGATCTTCCCCCTCTGCCTATTCCTCTTTTGCTTTCGTCAGAAGACCTTCGAGGGTCTCTTGACGTTCCCTCCTTGCTTGACCTATGAGTCCTTGCCCTTGGCAATGCAGGAGGACGAGCAGCTGTACCCTCACTCTCAGGTGGGACTCCAGTCAATCTCGCGGATCGACGAGTTCCTCGCATCTTACCTCTCTCTGGAAACAACACATAACAGCGCACATAAGCAACACATAGAGGAAAACAACACATGCAGCATGACATTGCACATCATCAGATAGACAGGACTAACATCCTATCCTAGTGGACATGTTTTCCTATTGTGCTTGACCCACTAAACCTCTATGAGCCCAACTCTAGCTCGATAGGTCCGACCATGTGAACCTAGGGCTCTGATACCAATCTGTAACAGCCCGAAAATCGAACTGCTACCGGCACTAGGATCCAGATCGACTTAAGGTCGCCGGGACCCGTAGTAAGCTTGCTATACTGTCTGTGTACCTGTGAAATCCCATACATGAGCATACATTTTCTGTTAAACCAGTAAAACTTGTCTTTCCTCCAGGGCTTAACCTGTGCATGCACTATATCTGGTCTATCAACTCATAGTGTTAAGCCTGGTTTTCTCATATACATCATCAATAAAGGAAACATACATACAGAAACTGACCATGTATATACAACAAGGGATTACAACTCTCTAAGTCAAGCACAAGTCTATACACTGTACACTATCTCTTTATACAATTTCATGTCCATACTAGCTATTACATCACTTTTCTTCTTCCAAACCCTGCTGGACTCCCTCTGGACTCTGAACCTGCAAATCTGGGGGATAGGGGAGAGGTGTAACGCCCCGAAAATCGGACCGCTACCAGCGCTAGGATCCGGGTCGACTTAAGGCCGCCGGGACCCGTAGCAAGCCTGACATAAAACCTGTGAACCTGTATAATCCCATACATGATCAACAACATGCATAAAAATTAAAACTTTTCTTTCCATACTCATCAACCAATACTCAACCTGTGTATAATATTAACATAACATTGATCCCTCTATGGGACCTCATCTGTACCCCCAATGGGTGGTATAACATTCGTTGAGTTGGTTTACATAAACATCATAAAAATCTCTAAGATCATGTGTTAAAAGGGATACAACAATCTATAGTCAAGCACACACTAACATCCATAAAACCTCATTACATAACTATACTGTACTTTTACATTACAATTTGATCATGTCCATTTCTAGCTATTACATAAGCATGACTTCTTTACTCTATCCGGACTCCCGCACTATACTGTACCTGCAAGCCTGGGGGTAAAGGGAGAGGGGTGAGCTAAAAGCCCAGTGAGTAGAGCTAGTAAAATACATTAACACTATGCTCAAATGGAATGCATCATAACACAAACAATTCACATAAGGGTTGGGTGAACTTGTCACCAATTAGTCCAAGCTAACATAGTGCCAGGCCGTAGCATGGGGTCCTGGTCTTCCTGTCATACATACATTACTTACCATTATTCCAGGGCCTCCTCTGGGCTCCTGGTCTTCGAGTCCACAATCGTGCCAGGCCGTAGAATGGGGTCCTGGTCTTTCATTTCCGTGCCAGGCCGTAGAATGGGGTCCTGGTCTTCCTGTCATGGACTAATTGGGTCATCCAACATTCACCCACATCAACAACATATGATGCAATGCGGCATATTCGTGGAACTAATGCAATCACCCTATTGCATAATCATGATGCATGAAACATGATAAAACATTTAATTTAAAAGATTAAGTTTAGTTCCACTCACCTCTGGCTGACTCTGACAACACCGAAGCAGCTGAACTCACTGCTGGGGTCCTCGGTTCCTCGGGTCCGAACCTACACAGGTGGACTCAAATGAGGGACCAAACACACCTGAACATAACTATAAACTACTCCCCAAAAACCCCCTAAAACATCATGAAATAATCACATAGAAATATGCATGAAATGGCTGAACAGGGCACTTTCGGCGGCAGGTTCAGCGGCCGAAAGTCCTGGACAGATCCGAAAGTCAGGCACTTTCGGCGGCACCTTCGGCGGCTGAAAGTCCCAGACAGAGACGAAAGTCTCTTTTCGGGGGCTACTTCGGCAGCCGAATGCTGCCTCCACAAAGGGGGTTCGGCGGCCGAAACTCCCTTCGGCGGCCGAACCTGGTTTCTGCCAGAAGGGCAGAAACTTGGTTCAAACAAACCTCTTGCCTCCCAAAACCTCCCATCATGCATAATCTTGTTCTACAACATGCATACTTCACATACATTACACCTAGGGGTCTCAAACTATCATATACCCCAACTACAACACTTCAAACACACAAAAATCAACATACATTGCTCAAATCATCAAAATAACCCATAAACTCAACATATAACCTAACATGCATTTCTACCCATAGATCTTGCATAAAACTTATTTAAAACACATATGGAGCTTAAGATCGGTTCTTACCTCTTGAAGATCGAGAGGGAGACGACCTAAACTTGGAGATCCACGAAAATGAGCTCCTGAGTTCCCAAAGCTCCAAAACTTGTTTCAAAAGCTTAAATCTTCAAAACCAAGTGAAAACAAGTGAAAATCTTGAAAGATTTAGAGGAAAGACGCCAAAGATGGGTGAGGGGCGGCGGAGACTCACCTTGGCCGAAAATGGGGGAAAAAGCTCGCCCGTTTTCGGCTAAGGGACCCTTTTATAGTGGCTGGCCAGACCATGTTCGGGGGCCGAATGTGCCTCCGCATGCATGCCATGTTCGGCGGCCGAACATGAGGTTCGGCGGCCGAACCTGGACTTCCCTCACTCATGCTTTCGGGGGCCTAACGTGCCTCCAAAACGCATGCATGTTCGGCGGCCGAACTTGTCTTTCGGCGGCCGAACCTGGGTTTTCCTCCAAGGACTTTTCATGCAAACACTCATTTAATTTCATACTTAAAACCATTAAAAACATGAAAACATTTTACAAAAACATGATTTTACCCTCCTAGAGGTCTCCGACATCCGAGATCCCACCGGACGGTAGGAATTCCGGTATCGGAGTCTAGCCGGGTATTACAAGAGGAATGAGCTATACAAGCCCAATGAGCAGAACTATAAAACATGAGTTGAAAACATGATCTCATGGAATGCACTACATCACATCATCTCAGGGATCAGACATGACCACCAACAATCCCACTCAAGGATGCCTGACCTAGCCAGGTCTTACAACCTCCGTCTGCCTGGCCCGGCCAGGTCTTACACTCTGCCTGCCTGGCCCAGCCAGGTCTTACTATCTCTGCTGCCTGATCTAATCAGGTCTTACCTACAGATGGCTGCCTGGCCCGGCCAGGTCTTATAACAGAGTTTGGGCTATTGGAGTCGCCTTGGTCTATCCACAGCCTCATACGCATCGTATTATGCAATGCATCATATTCGTGAAACTAATGCAATCATCCTACTAGACTCATTATGATGCATGATATATGCTCAAAGCAGTTTAAGTCTGAAAAGAGAAGTTTCACTCACCTCTGGCTGACTCTGTACTAACTCTGCAGGTTCTGAAACCGTGCTCACTGCTGACTTCCCTGATTCCTCTGGTCCGTTCCTACACAAATGAGGGACCAAACTAACTCAAGACCATCTCTAAGAAACTCCCCAAAAACCCTCTAAATGATCCCCAAACAATCACAGAAAACATGCAAAAGAAAGCTGGACAGGGCACTTTCGGCGGCAGGTTCGGCGGCCGAAACCCCTCTCCAGAGACGAAACTCATGCATGTTCGGCGGCACCTTCGGCAGTTGAAAGTCTCGTCCAGAGACGAAACTCAACCTTTGGCAGCACTTTCGGCGGCCGAACCTTGCCTCCAGAGACGAAAGTCCCAAGCTTTGGGGGCAAGCTTTGGCAGCCGAAACTGCCTCCACAAGGGGTTCGGTGGCCGAACCTTCCTTCGGCGGCCGAACCTGGTTTTGCCCGATGGGCAGAACCCTGCTCTGTTTCATGCAAACTTTGCCCAAAAACCTACAACATGAATATCAACTACTCCCAACTAGCACATACACATATATATGCACAAAGGGGTCTCAAACTATCCTAAAACCCCAAACAAACATAGCACATAACACTTAAACATGCTTGAACATCAAAGACCACCAAAAAACCTCACCTAAACCTAATCATGCATACTACCCCTCACCCTTTCATAAAACCTTGAAAAATCACCAAAGAAGTTCAGGATCCACCCTTACCTCCTTAAGAACTTGAGGATGAGTGATCCTAACGTGGAGATCTGAAGAAAACCTCTTTCAAAACTCCAAACTTCCAAACTTGCTATTTTTGCTCAAAACCTTCAAAACACACCACAACTCTTAAAACCCTTGAAAGATTTGGTGAAAAACATGGAAAACATGAAAGTCAACTTGGGAGAGGCTGGAACTCACCTCTGGCTGCAAGTGGAGGAGAAATATCCTCCTTCCACCGACCTTTGGCCCTTAAATAGGTGGCTGGCCAGACCACCTTCGGCAGCCGAACGTGAATCCGAAACCATGCAATGTTCGGCGGCCGAAAGTGACCTTCGGCGGCCGAACCTTTGCATTTTCCCTTATTGCTTTTCTTTCAAAACTCATTTCCTTTCACACGTAAAAACATTCAAAACCTCTTTAAAACACACCTGAAAACATATGTCTTACCCTTCTCGAGGGTTCCGACACCCGAGATTCCACCAGACGACAGGAATTCCGAGGCCGGACTCGAGCCGGGTATTACAATAGTAATACAAGTTCCTTTTATTATTATTATTACAAACAATGTATATCCTTTAATAATTAATTAATGGTAGGGAGATTTATAATTTAGTCCCTGGATATTGCCATTATTAACAAGTCAGCCCCTATATGTTTAGAAACCTATTAAAACGTCCCTATGTTTTATTTACATCAACGAAATAGTCCTTCCGTCCTCTTTTCCATTAAAATTAGATAAAGGAGGAGAGAGAAAATTTTTAAAAACTAATTTTACCCTCAAATAAAACCTCTTATTTAGTCATTGGATATTGCTATTATTAACAAGTCAGTCCCTACATTTTCAAAAATCTATTAAAACGTTTCTATCTTTTTTCATATCTATTAAAACGTCCTTATCGTTTCTTTCTGTCAATGAAATAGTACCTATCTTTTATCATATCTATTAAAACGTCCTTATCTTTTCTTTCCATCAACGAAATAGTCCATCATCATCGTTTCTTTCTGTCAACGAAATCGTCCCTCCCTATATTTTTATAAATCTATCAAAACGTCCTTATCTTTTTTCATATCTATTAAAATGTCCTTATCGTTTCTTTTTGTCAACGAAATAGTCCCTATCTTTTCTCACATCTATTAAAATGTCCTTATCGTTTTTTTCCGTCAACGAAATAGTCCCTCCTCCTCCTCCTCCTCTTCCTCCTCCTCCTCCTCCTCTCCTCCTTCTCCTTCTCCTCCTTAAAAAGGAAGAAGATGATGATGATGATGAAGGAGAAGAAGAAGAAGAAAAAGAAGATGATGAAGGAGAAGAAAAAGAAGATGATGAAGGAGAAGAAGAAGAAGAAGAAGAAGAAGAAGAAGAAGAAGAAGAAGAAGAAGCAAAAGAAGAAGTAGAAGAAGAAGCAAAAGAAGAAGCAGAAGAAAGAGGAAGAATTGATGAAGAAAAAAAGGGAGGAGGAGGAGGAAAAGAAGGGGGTAATTTGGTTTTTTACTATATTTTTAACGGCAAAAATAGACGGAATGACTATTTCGTTGACGGAAATAAAACATAAGGACGTTTTAATAGATTTCTAAAAATACAGAGACTAACTTGTTAATAATGACAATATCCAGAGACTAAATTATAAATCTCCCTTAATAGTATGACATACATTTTATTTTATTTTCGGTTGGTTCAATAGTAATTATTAATTTATAAAATATTTTAATTTTATTTAAATTCAAATTGTTATTTTATTAATTTAATTAATTTAATATTTGACTTTCTGTAAAATTGAAAGTATTTATTTCTTAAGGGAGACATCTCACCTAATTAAGTTATTTTTTTAGGAAATTTATTTTCTAGAAAATAATAAATTTGAATCAAATATATAAGATAGACAAATCTGTTTATAAACTTTAACAATAATATATTTTGAACTTATAAATTGAACTAATAAGTTAAAAATGGATTAGATTTTTCATTTTTAATACCTGTAGATTAACTTATAATCTCATTTTATCTAAAAAAAAATTATTGTATTGCACTTACTATTTAACAATTTGTTTATTAAATAATGAGGGTATTTAGCTTAATTTATAAAAATTAATTTATAAATACTAAATGCTTAAAAGTTATTTAAAATTTATATAAGCATTTAAAAATTCTAAAAAATTATGTGTTTAATTAAAATGTTTATAAGTAATTGATAAGTACACAATAATTAATTTATAAACACATTTATTATTAAAATTATTAAAAAATATTAAATATGATATATAATAAAATTTTAAAATTAAATAATGGCAATATAATAAATTATTTACTTCATTAAATCATCTGATCTGTTTACTATATATAAGTAACAAAATGAAAAGCTAATTTTTTTCAATTTATTTCTTTATATATATATGAGATGATCGTTTAGAGCGTGATAATCCAACCTTGTAAATCAATATATACTCTAGCTGAATTTGAAAATTGAGTAACATCATCAAATTATAATTAAATTAACCGGTTTATTTGCAACACAGTTTATTTATTTTTGTCAATAAAAATATAATAGCTAATTACATTAAATATTATTATAATGAAAATCGGTTTCCATTAGAATAATGCTAATTTTAGAGTTTATTTCAATCATTAACTATTTTATCTTCATATTTCATATTACTCAAAACTCAAATAATTCAGTATACAAGTTTATATCTATCGAATAACAAATACTCAACCGAGTCTAATAACTTTTGATGGGTTGAGATCCAAAGAAAGTAGAGTTTTAATGTGTATTTTTATTTATTTATTTTTGTTAATAAAAACATATTAGCTAATGACATTAAATATTATTATAATAAAAATCAGTTTTCATTAGAATAATGGTAATTTTAGAGTTTATTTCAACCATTAACTATTTCATCTTCATATTTCATATTACTCAAATAATTCAGTATATAATTCTATATCTATCGAATAACAAATACTCAACCGAGTCTAATAACTTTTGATGGGCTGAGATCCAAAGAAAGTAGGGTTTTAATGTGTATGAAAGAGTTTGGTCTAAAAGGGTATGTCTAAAAGGGTTTTAATGTGTATGAAAGAGTCTGGACTCTCGGTTAGCCTAGCCTACTTTAGTCGCGGGTAGGATGGTGTGTTGATGGATCGGCCTAATTGGTGAGTTCTAATGGATCTTAGATCTGTCTTTTTCTCTACCTCAGCACAAATGCTAGAGACCCAACGACCATCAACCTTCAATTTTTTTTACTTATAAAGCTAAAAAATATTATAAATAAATAAGAAAATGTATTTTGAAAACTTACAAGTTAGTTTATAAGCAAAGTACTAAGAGAAACACGTTGAATAATAAATTAACTTATAAGCTGAATATATCATTGTCTCTCCATAGATAAGATGCCCCAACTTACCAATCTATATATTTTTTTTTTACATTGAAAAAAAAATCTATTAATTAAAAATTATTGAACCAAAATTAAGCAGGCTTTGGAAGATTGATATTGATTTTCATGGAAAAAGAGTTTTTCAAAAAAGTATCACTTTAAACGTTTTTACAATGAAAATATATTAATTTTTTTTCAATCAATTGTAACATTATTTAATTATCATATTTTTAAAAAGTATTTTTTAATAGAAATTATAAATCAACATTAACCTCATACTTATCACATGCAAGCTGATAAACATCTAAAAATAAGTATATATGTTATTAAAATAAGTAAAAATGTATTAATCATTTCAAATAATAAATTATGTTATTTTTTTTACTATAATATTACCAAAACATGTTTCCATCATATTATAAAATAAAATTTATTTTAAAATAAATATAAAATCAAAATTACTTTTTAATTTTTAGAATATAACATAATTAACTCATTTAATATAAATATTTTTAAATAAATTAAAATTAATGTAAATAGTTCGTGGGGTTTAAAATTAGATTAACATAATGTAATAAAATATTTAACTAAATTGATTTATAAACATTAAAATAATCCATTTAAAAAAAAATATTAAAATCAATCACCGCCGAACTTTCTATATTTGGAGTCAAGGCCGGACTCTGGAAAAAGAACACTTACTCAAGGCTCATCAGACTGCGGATCCTAGTCTGGTAACGCAAAGCAAGTCTGGCCATACGCACGAGCCCATTCGAAAGAAATCTAGTATAGTGACGTGACAAGAGATAAGAGAGCCGGCCAAATCAACTCACAAAAATTAAATGACCATCTGACATGGAGAGAGTTTTGACACATTCATATGTACAGATATGAGTGACAGAAACAAGTTGCACTATAGCAGAAAAGTGGTTAGACGTCATTAGAGAATAAAAGAAAAATGAATAATAAGAAAGAAACTTTATTTTCCATTTAAACTTACACGACTACTTAAACGATTACTCGAAATTCTATTCTATTTTTTTAAGTTTCATTTAAATAAATAGTTAAATTTAAAATTATATTTTTAAAATACACTATTTAAATAAATGTTAAAATAGAGATACTAAAAACAAACGTTTTTAAGATTTCAAATTTGATTTGAATTTATAAACTTTTTATGTGAAATTAAAAATTTCAGGAAAATTTAATTAATTTTTTATTTAAAAAATTATTTATTTTTAACTTATAAAGTTTTATTTTTTAAATTAAATGAAATTATATATAAAATTATTAGAATTCATTTAGATTATTTTTCTTTAAATGAATGAGAGGGAAATTGTTGCACTACTAGATATATTTTGATGCTAATGTATTAAATGAATTTGAAAAATCTAAAGTTGAAATTTTTGCAATTTTCTATTTTTCTTGTAAATTTAGCCAAAAAATTCATAAATTGTTAATGGTTTCAATTATATATATATTTTTTTAAAATATATTTTTTTTTTTGGAAAAAAATGATATAAATCCTGACCCAAAACCAAACCGTGGCTTGGACCGACAGCAGCTGCTCTTTCTTTCCTTCTCTTTCCTTTCGTGGGTTTTGGGACACATCAAACATTTAGCTGTGTCGGAGACGAACGCTTACTGGGTCGGACACATCTGCCTTTTCTGCATTGGACTCATATTTGCTCGCCAATTTACCTCCTTTCTGGACTCTGTTTTGCACTCGCGCCACGCTTAACCTGCGGTCCTACGCTCCTCGCCCTGCTTATCATGCTCCCACTCTAAACAGAGTTCATAGTCCGCCAAGCAATTCTGTTGTTTCATAATCTCTCGCTGGCTTCTCTGCTTTGAATGTGAGTATCAAATCTCTAATTTCCTCTCTTTTTGCCCCATGTATTTTCAGTTTTTTTTTTTGTGTCTTTTTCCCTTCTTCTTCTTACTGTTTATATATATGAGATTGCACAAAATGGGATCCCATTTTGTGCAAATCCCTAATCTTTCGTTTTTACTGGTGATGATGGGTTTTACTGGGTTTTGGAGCTTCTTATGTGATGTGATATTATATTTTTCTTCATTAGGGTTTTGCTTTATATAAAGTGATATGGGTTCAAGAACATAGCTTTTCTCAGAGTGGGAGTTACTTCAATTATTTTATGTCATATTTAGGGTTTTCAAGTGCGTGCTCCAATGCCTTCAAATGATGCAAAGAGAACTTCTCATTTCGTTTGTTCTGTTATGCTTTTTATTCTATTTATATACTATATTAGTTATCTTTGTAATGCTTTCTTGAGGTTTAGTCCAATGTGTATGTTGATATAGGAAAGCGAGAATTTTGATATTTCCAGATGGCGTGGACTGAGAAAAATAATGGAAATGGGAGAGAGCAGGGATCTATTGGAGATAATGGTTTCTTGAAAGGGTCACAGCCTTCTCCTAGTGCAAGTGGCTCTCCTGTTGGTATAACTGCACCATTGAAGGTTTTTGAAGGGAAGGATGATCTCTCCTATGCCAACATTCTTCGTTCCAGAAACAAATTTGTTGATGCTCTTGCTATTTATGAGTGTGTCTTGGAGAAAGATAGTGGAAACGTTGAAGCTCACATTGGAAAGGGCATATGCCTGCAGATGCAGAACATGGGAAGGCTTGCTTTTGATAGTTTTGCTGAGGCAGTCAGGATGGACCCACAGAACGCATGTGCCCTCACGCATTGTGGTATGTTGTTCAAAGATGAGGGTCGGCTGGTAGAGGCTGCTGAGGTATTTTGTGACAATTTATTCGTGTTCAGTAGGGAAAAAATATAGGCAGTTAAGATGGTGTTGTTTCATACTATTGTAAATTAGTTCGCACAGATGTCTCTGAGTTAGTTCTATATGAAGGTTGCAATTTTTTGTATGTGATAAGAAAACTTGTTTCTTCCAGCATATCTAACATGATTCCTTTTGCCTCTATTTTCGTTTTTATGACCCATAACCTGTTTGCTTATGCATATTATGTATATAATATTTATATATTTTTAAATTTGTGTTGTTTGTTGTATTGAGGGTGAAATAAAAATGATAATATATAGTACTGGAATTTGCCTTGCTTTTAGTTATTTAAGACTTGATTAACTTTACTTGTTGTAGTCATATCAGAAGGCTCTGAGAGCAGATCCTTCATACAAACCAGCTGCAGAATGCTTAGCCATTGTCTTAACAGATCTTGGTACAAGCTTAAAGCTATCTGGCAATACACAGGAGGGAATACAGAAGTATTATGAAGCTCTTAGAATAGATCCACATTATGCGGTAAATTATATCTTTCCCATTTCCACAAAAGTAACTTTTTGCTTTTAGTTTTTTTCTTTTTTTTTTTTTTTTTGTGTTGCTTATGTCATATGGATTTATATTTTTTACACGCTTACTTCTTACATGCAGCCTGCATATTATAACCTTGGTGTTGTGTATTCTGAAATGATGCAATATGACACTGCCCTTAATTGCTATGAGAAGGCTGCATTGGAGAGGCCCATGTATGCTGAAGCTTATTGCAATATGGGTGTAATCTACAAAAACCGAGGTGATTTGGAGTCAGCTATTGCCTGTTATGAGAGGTAGCCTCCAGTTAGCAACCTATCCTTTCTACCAGGCCTTTATCTAAGGTGTATCTTTCGTGGTCTCTGCTTATGCTGATGCCCTACTGTTATGCTGTTTCAGGTGTCTAGCTGTGTCACCAAACTTTGAGATTGCAAAGAATAATATGGCAATTGCTTTGACAGATTTAGGAACAAAGGTGGCTTTTCCATCCTATTGATTACTCTTGTTCTGCAAATTTCTTCTATCTATTATTTCAGTCACTATGTTATTTTTAGAAAATTCCTTTAGGACTTATTCACTCTATCTTTTGTTGGTTGTGTTAATGAGGTACTTGAGCATATGGTCTTTGCTCAATCATTGTTATAGAATACCTTTTTACCATACTTGATAAAAATCCCTTTATTGGGATTTTTGCACATTTTTTTTTCGGTTTTACTTTGACTGATTTTGGATTCAGTATTCAGGTTAAATTGGAGGGAGACATCAATCAAGGTATTGCATATTACAAGAAGGCTTTGTATTACAATTGGCACTATGCTGATGCCATGTATAATCTTGGTGTTGCATATGGTGAAATGCTGAAGTTTGATATGGTATGTGATGAATAATTTGCACTGAGAATGTTTTTGTGCACATGTACACATTGTACAGTGAGGACTGAGGATTAATTAATTTGTAGCTGCTACAAATGATAGTGAACTCGTAACTTCTTTGTAACTGATTCAAAAAGTCACATGGTAACAAACTTTAGTCAGTTTTATTTTTTAGATGGCTTTAGATTGTTCATCTTTTCAGTAGACAATTTCTATTTGCAGGCAATTGTGTTTTATGAGCTTGCTTTCCACTTCAATCCTCACTGTGCCGAGGCTTGCAACAATTTAGGAGTAATATACAAAGACCGAGACAACCTTGATAAAGCTGTGGAGTGTTATCAGGTAGCTCATGATGCTGGTGTAGGATTTTAGGTTTTAATCTTGAGTTTGTCATGGGTATCATAATTTCTTATTGTTTCTGCAGATGGCTTTATCAATCAAGCCAAACTTCTCTCAGTCGTTGAACAACCTTGGTGTAGTCTACACAGTCCAGGTTCAACTTGGAGTTTTTTTGTTAGTAATTTAAAAGGACCTTAGACCTGCAATGTTTGCTGATGATATCTTGCTATTTGTTAGGGTAAAATGGATGCTGCTGCAAGCATGATTGAGAAGGCCATCATGGCGAATCCCACTTATGCTGAAGCATATAATAACCTAGGTTTTTATTTTATTTGCACTCTCTGACTCTCCTCCTCTCTCTTTCTCACAGATGCACTCGCATATACGCACTGAATAATTACACTTTGCGTACTGTTTCTTTGTTATGTTTGATATTTCTCTTGTTGTTCTCAATTACTGTTGATTTACTTTATTCTTTTCTTATTCAACTGATTTTAAGTTTTCTGGACTGAAACAATGTCTTATGTCTATCCCTCTTCTTCTTTTCCTGAATGTCATTCTGTAAATCCTCTATATGCAGGGGTCCTTTACAGAGATGCAGGAAATATAGCTATGGCCATTAATGCTTATGAGCAATGCCTTAAGATAGATCCTGATTCTCGCAATGCAGGCCAGGTACTGCAGCCTACAAACTTGCTCTAGAGAATGTTATTTACTTCTTTCTGTTTAGTTATTATAATTGGATCCCTTGTACTCCTTAATCGGACCAGAAAAATACCTCATATGGTTTAACATGTACATGTGTAGTATTTTAGGAATTCAACATGTACGTGTGTAGTATTTTATCTGACAAGAACAATGCTATTTTCGAGAAGTTTGCCCAGCAAGTTAAAATCTGAATATAGAACTTATAACCTTTAATGTCAAGTAAAACTTAAGAATCAGCATTCAGCCCCCTTTTTTTCTGGTTTAACCAAGGTGCTTTCAATTTCCAGAAATCACTTAGGAGAAAGGGCAAGGGAAGTTTTTGCATGGACTTATGATTCAGTAGATTAGATTTTTAATGTAAGAGTGTTAACATTTGTCAAATGGCTTAAACAGTAGAATATATCCCATTGTCTCTTTCTCCCTTTTGAGTAGCTTTCTTCAAGGACATGAAACATTAAGTGGCTCAGTCAATGAAATAATGTTTCTTTCACATGTTCAGTCACCTATGAAAAATTTGTTGGCTGAATACATCTTAAATGTTGTCACAAATGACACCAAAAGATTGAAACAGTGTCCCCTCCTTTTTCTGTATGCTAGATTGCTAATACTGTTATATGTTTGATGGTTGACATATCTTCTCTTCTGTATCAATGCTGTCTCATATTTTTTTTTTATGAACTCACTTTTGCAGAATCGGTTGCTTGCAATGAACTACATAGATGAAGGACATGATGATAAGCTTTTTGAGGCTCACAGGTGTCACATAATTTGGATAAATGGGGCATGCTTCCCCCCGTCTCCCTTCCACCCCTTCTTTTAGTTCTTTTTCTTTTTGGACATAAAATGCAACATTATGAGTCCATCCTCTTATACAGCTATTAATTTTTTGCTAGTTGTCATTCTTGTGAACTTCATAGTGTGGCCATGTAATACATGCTTTAGAATATGCATAGATTACTTGTTGGAGGATTCCTGAGCCTAGAATAAAATTCCATTTGACCTTGCAAGATTTGATGTTTGATGAAAAAATATGCAAGTTGAAGCATGTGAGGAAGACATCTATTGGAATTCTCTTTGAAAATGATGATTTTTTGCTATGCCCAATTGGATGCCTGCTTCAATTTCACATTAGAAAAAAAACAAATAACTTAATTCTAGTTGGTCCATCAAACTGATTGTTGATTAAAATGTTGACACTTTGTCTTTATAAATTATATTCTTCTGGATATTCGTCTTTCAACTTCTTCAAGTTTCCTGCTATTATCCCTTTTCTTCTTTGATGCTTATTTGCAAATGAAAAGGATAATCTGATACCACTTGTTAATCATTTTTTACTATATATATTTGCATTTCTATACTAACAGCTTTATGGCTCTAAGAAAATATTGGTTTAGGCTTTGGTGAGGCTTCATCTGAATTGAAATGCCTACATGCTACTTGCAGGGAGTGGGGTAGGCGCTTTATGAGGTTATATTCACAGTACACTTCATGGGACAATCCAAAGGATCCAGAAAGGCCACTTGTGATTGGATATGTATCTCCAGACTATTTTACCCATTCTGTGTCTTATTTCATTGAGGCCCCCCTGGTATATCATGACTATGCAAATTACAAGGTGGTGGTTTATTCAGCAGTTGTGAAGGTAACATTTAAAATTGTCTAATACAATAACTGTTTAATAAAATCTTGAACATGGTGCTAGGTAGTCCTATTTATGCCGTTGTGCTAATATTTATCTAATCAATGATCTTGCTTTAAAGGGCTAAAAAGCAGCTGTAATGGGTATACATGAAGTTTCAATAAGGGGTTAGGAACATTGTATGTGATACCTAATTATTTCATTGCGGTGCCACAATGTTGCCGTTTTCACAAAATAACTAGTCATTATGTTGATATGATTAAATGAAAACATTTTACCTTACATGACTTCATTGCCTGACTCTATATCTTTGTTTCTACTTTTGCTGCTCTCCAGTCTTTCCTGTTCATTTGATTGATTGGGTGTTGCAATAAGTGATCGTATTTTGTGTCTTTCCCCAAATGCATTGAAAAGGTAATGTGGGTGCTGCTGTGGCATATGCTTTTATTCTAACCTTGTCATTTATCAACTCTATCACTTCTGCTGTTGCTATTGCTGTTACTGTTCATCCACTGGTCTTGTACATCCCTTGGCAGCAATGTTGTCAATCATTATTGGCTTTATTTGCAAAGAGTCAAATTATTTTTTTAATTTTTTATACAATTACATCCTCTCTACATCTTCACAGAGTTCCTCTAAAGTCTAAACTGTTTCTGACATTGTCATAATTATCATTGCCATGATCTTTTAATATCATATTATTCATTCTAGACTATTCAGTTGTGTGTTTATATATGCCACACTGATATATCAAGTGACATTTCACATTTGACCTTTTTCACATTCTGGATTTACATTTCTTATGAATCACAGGCTGATGCAAAGACTAATAGGTTTAAGGAGAAAGTCTTGAAAAAGGGTGGTTTATGGAAGGATATATATGGAATTGATGAAAAAAAAGTGGCAAGCATGGTTAGAGAAGATAAAGTTGACATATTGGTAGAACTTACTGGACATACAGCTAACAATAAATTGGGAATGATGGCATGCCGACCAGCACCTGTCCAGGTACGCTTCAGGTTATTTTTCTTTAGGTGTTTTTCTTGAGGTTCTATTTCTTTCCATTTAAGTTAACTGTTAACAGTGTTTGCCCCTATAATTTACTGAGTATTATTTTCTTTTTAAGCAGCTACAATATTATAATCATTTATTTCCATATCCAATCATATTGCAATCCATATGAGAGTTAGTGTACTTCAAAAGCTTTGATTTGAATCATTTTGGCTTTTCAAGGCTTTCCTGAATGAATTGTTGGCTTACTGCACTCTTGCTTTCTTTAATGAGTAACCATGCATGAGAAGTTTGTAGAACTTGAAATGAGTAAACAGTAAGGGGCATTTTGGTAACCATGCATGGGAAGATTCTTTAGTGGGTAATCACTTAGGGGCATTTTGATGTTTTCACATGATTTTATATGAACTTTGAAGAAGAGCTAGAAACAATATGGACACATACAGACTAAAATGCACCAGAAAATACAAGTGAAAAATTAAAGAAGCCCTTAAAAGAAAATGATTAGTAGCTGGAGTCTCAGCACATCAAGTACCTGAGACATTTTGGCCATCTATGTCCCATATTTATCCTCTTGGAATTTTTCTTATGAAATCTTATCATAAAATATGTGCACAATAATAAAATGGTATGCATTGTGTTCATGTTAAGGATCTGTGTGTTTGAACATAACCAAATGCAGTTCATCTCTGACCTTATTTTGCTTTACTTCTAATTTAGGTAACTTGGATTGGCTACCCAAACACAACTGGTTTGCCTACCATTGATTATAGAATCACTGATTCACAGGCAGACCCTCCAGATACAAAGCAAAAGTAGCTCCTTCTTTTGCTTTTTCCGATTGGCATTTTCAAGTGATATTGTTTCTTACCTTTTTTTTTTGTCTAAGTTCTTACCTTAGTTTATTCTTAGATGTTCATGTGCTATTCTTATGATCTTATCTAATGGCAGGCATGTGGAGGAGTTGGTTCGTCTACCCGAATGCTTCCTTTGTTATACACCATCCCCAGAAGCTGGGCCTGTTTGTTCAGCTCCTGCACTTGCTAATGGCTTCATTACATTTGGTAGCTTTAATAATCTGGCAAAGGTATTGATTAGGTTTGTATATTTGTCAATTTTAAGAGAAGACATATTTGTTCAAATTATTAGTATGTGTTACTTGATCTTTCTTTTTACCATTTTACAATTTCTCTCTTTCTCTTTCTCTCTCCCTCTCCCTCTCCTCCCTCCCTAAGATAACTCCGAAGGTACTACAAGTTTGGGCTAGGATACTCTCTGCAGTACCAAACTCTCGCCTTGTGGTTAAATGCAAGCCATTTTGTTGTGATAGTGTTAGACAGAGATTCCTTTCAACATTGGAGGAGCTGGGATTAGAATCATTGCGAATTGATCTTTTACCTCTAATTCTTCTTAACCATGATCATATGCAAGCATATTCTCTCATGGACATTAGGTAAGTTATTGAGCTCTAATCTTTTTGTTGGTCAGCTCTTTTTTGTCCCTTTTCTTTCCTTTCTGACAATTGTTATGAAGAAGTCTACTGTGGTACGGTGTTTTTCATTTCTGTGATCATTTGATGTGTACCCTGTTTATCCGTACAGCTGGGATTTCCCTCATCTCATTTGTCCTACGTGTTCATGGAGTTGATATCCTTCTTTCTCGACTGTGAAGTTGTTAAACTCAAGTCTTAAAAAGGTTATAGAAAATGTCTGTAGCAGAAAAATTCATTTCCAGTGGGAGGTGATAAACATCCAATCAGGAAACAACATATTTTGAACCTAAAATGTCCTAAACCATGCTTTTTATGTTTTGTGTATAATCTGCATTAGAGGCTGAAAAACGGGAGAGGAGTCCTAATATCATATTAACTAAGGCTGAAAACAATATACAAGTACTTTTTTCTTAAGGAGTGTGAATGACATAATTCTATCTGCGTCATGTTATTTCTTGGCACTTCTAAGTTCTAATGAGTAGTTATTCAGCTGGCATGAAATGAATATGTATAAGGAGACGTTTACCTAATTAAGGTGGATTATTTATTTATTTTTTGGGGGTGGGGGTGTTGGGTTTTGACTCTGATAATTTCCTAATTTCTTTATATTGTTGTGATTTCAATGGGCCAAAATGGTATTCAAAATGAACATTTTAATTTTTAAGTCTACAGATGAGGAATAATATATATATATATATAAGAAACAGAATTAACAACAATTGTACATCTGCTGAGTATTTCAGCATCAATAAGCAAGAATGTATGCTTGTTGAAGACTTAGAAGTAGAATGAGAAGGCAGAATTGGTAAGAGGCATATGAGATCTGAGCTGAGGACTTTAGCAGGAATAAGCAAGAATGAAGAGTGAGAGTATAGAATGAGAAGCGGTGAAGGGAGAGGATGGCTTCTTGTATTTAGCAAATAAACAATTAACAATCCATACATTCTCTGCGCATGGATCGCATGCTTAGTTAGAGTAGCCACCTGCAAGTTAAACTGGTAAAAAAATTATTGTCAATTACTAGTGACATGAATAACCGCTCACAAGCTTGTTGCTGTTACACTTGCTCCAACTTGATGCGCATCCCTAGGATCTAAGATGCAGAAGCAATTAGGATATTCTGCAATTCCAAAAGTCAGTTTTTTTTTATTAAATTCTTCAACTTAGGTTTTTGAGAACAGAGGGTCATTGATGCGGCTAGGAACCCAAGGCTGATGTTTGTTATTTTTGTCCTATATGAGGTTGCTTAGCTTACTGTATTGAGTTAGTTCTGAGTGGTGTATATGCTGCCTGTGAGATACTTGTCCCAGTCATGCATGGTTGATGAATAAAATTCTGAATGTGCTTTATTTTATGTGCGATCTGGTGCATCATGTCAATCTTCTCCATGGCTCCTTTATTTTCTGTGTGTAGTTTGGATACATTTCCATATGCTGGAACAACGACAACATGTGAATCTCTATACATGGGAGTTCCATGTGTAACTATGGGTGGTGCAGTACATGCTCATAATGTTGGTGTGAGTCTCCTCAGCAAAGTTGGTGAGCGACCTTTTCAACCTTTAATGTCTTTCAAAATTGTTGTTGGTGTTGGCATTATGTACATTCTACTGCTTATGCTTACATGATCTAAAATTGGAAAAAATCTAACTGCCATTTTGAATAAAAGGTTAGAAATGGAGCCATGATATGCACTCTATTGCCGGTATACACATGGGTATACTAACCAGTATCATTTTCCATTGTTTTACCTTTTCTTTAAACTGCTATTTTGGGTGTGGTTTCATGTAGCCTCTTAGGTTAATGTGAACCAACTGTCATGCAGGGCTGGGACATCTGGTTGCCAAAGATGAGGATGAATATGTCCGGTTGGCTTTGCAGCTTGCTTTGGATATACCAGCTCTTGCAAACTTGAGAACGAGTCTTAGGGATCTTATGTTAAAGTCTCCTGTCTGTGATGGACCCAACTTCGCACTTGGTCTAGAGTCCACATACCGGAACATGTGGCGTAGATATTGTAAGGGTGATGTGCCATCTTTAAAGCGCATGGAACTCCTTCAAGAGGGGATTTCTGAAACATCACCTATCAAAAACTCTGAGCCAACAAGTATCCCATTCTCAGTAGAGGGCCCTCCTGAATCTGTCAAGGCAAATGGATTTATTGCAGTCCCATCATCTACTGTGAATCACTCTTGTGAGGAAAATGGGAGTTGCAGTCGGTTGAATCATACTTCAGACAAGCTGAGCTGAACTAAATTGTCTTGGTGGATTATATAAGGTGTGTGTGTGGAGACATGCTTGGAATGTAATACTGACATGGTAGACAGAGCCTCCGGTCTGTATAATATTGTGGCTGTATCTTGAAGAGAAGTGTCGACGCCGTGGCAACCCTATATTTCATATGATCGGATCATTTTTTGTGGGGAGGGTGCTGGCAATTGTCGGTATCTGGATTTTTTCCCCTTTCATGCCAAAGCAGTGAAATTAGGAAGGGAATCTGTAGGCTGTTACGAGTAGGACCGGACCTGTAACATTTTTTCTCTCCATGGTATCATAGAGTTAGTGATGGCTTGTAAATTGTAAGGTGAGTTTCTCTTTTTTCAGATTTTAAAATGGCTGGGTTAGATCAGCAGAGGGGCAGATTCAGGTTATGATTCAGTATATATATGAAATATTAATCACAGGATTCACTGATACAAGTTCTATTATTGTCAACTGTAGGTTTTAGATTTGCAGCTTTGGAGTTCAATGAAAAATACTATTTTTTTCATTGTATAATTTTTATTCAGACATTAAAAAAAATAATTTTTTTTTATTAACGTTTTATTTATAGTCATTTTAAATAAAGTAAATGTTTTGAATGCTTCTTTTCTATAAAATTAAATAGGATTATAATAATTAATAAAATATAAGGACTGAAACGTAAATGTCTTAAATTATAAAGATCAAAATGATTGAGATTTTTCTTTATTTTTAATTTTTAAATTTTTATGCTTCTTGCTTCAATACAGCCCATTGCCTAACATATTTTTCCATGAAATTTAAATATATAACCAAAATGCACAGCCATGGATCCTGCTAGGGCTGAGCAGAATCCGGTTCAAACCGAAAAAACCGACCGAACCGAACCGATTTGAAAATTTAGTTCAGTTTTTTATATATTTCAGTTCGGTTCGGTTTTAAATTTCAGAAATTCCGGTTATTTCGATTTGGTTCGGTTTTGATCAGAAAAAAACCGAAAAAACCGAACCGATTAGGTATAATAATATATTTTTTCAATAATATAGAGAAATTAAATTATATTAAAATTAAAATATTTTAATTAAATTTTAAAATACTAAAAATAAAGAGTAAAAAAGTAAAAAATATTAAAAATCGAAACCGATCAAACCGAACCGAACCAAATCAGACCGATTCGGTTCGGTTCGATTTCTGACCAAAATCGATTCGGTTCGGTTTTCATAAAAACTAAAATTTCGGTTTTCGGTTTATTCGGTTCGGTTCGGTTTTGAACCGAACCGACCGAATGCTCACCCCTAGATCCTGCTGGGAAAAGATGGCAAACCTATAAAGGCTGGCTTAAAAAATTGCAGTCAACAGAACAGCATTAAGCACTGCTTAAGGGGGAAGCACATAAAATTACAAAATTCAAGTACTACAATTGTTAAGAGGCTTTCCATGGAAATATAAGTGTCTGCCATGAGAAAAACCTTGAAATCATTTAATCTTTTACCGATGTCCGTAATATCTTCACGTCATGGATAGGCCTGTATGAATAGAATAAGAACATGAAATTCCTTGAGTTTTAAAGCAAGTGAATAATCTATCCCCCCCCCTCTCTCTTACCATGAAAATAGCAATGGTAAGTGTGGAAAAAAAAAATCTTCAAGTAAAACTCATATACTTATCTCTTTTAGAAAACGAAATAAAAATTTACTCAACTTCGTTAGTTCTGTGTCAAAGTCCTCAAAGATTCAGAACATACAAAAGAAGACTTTACCTATCATTATTGTCAGTTTGGACGCTACCAAGTCTTTTGATTACTTCCATTCCCCTACATACTCTACCAAATATGGTATGTTTTCCTGGACAATGACAAGTCAAAAGAAGTGTCAATAGTTCATATGCAAATTTTATGAATAAGTCTATAGAGATATAAATTGGACAAATTTAACGACAAACTTCACCCATAATAGAGACTTTCAGGCATCCAATCAACAAGAATATTTTGAAAAGGTTACCCGATTCTTGCCATTTAATCACATATCTTTATCTCACAGACAAAGAGGCAGAGCCTCATTAAAGTTTTTATTTTCTCAAGCAATGCTTCCTCAAAGATGATGGCTGGAGCAGCAGAACACCTTCCTAGATAAACCTATTACCTAACTTCCAAGATTTTTGCTTTCTATGACAGATTTTAGACTTCCAGTTTCCAAAGGTGACAGTATTAGGATCAATTAAGGATCGCGATGAAAGTATTTGCACTGCAATTGGCAAGTAATATCCTAGAATGATCTTGTGCTCACAATGATATAAATTTATAAATACTGTAAAGAGATTCAATGTTCTGCAATAAAATCACTTGCATATCAACTTATCATACTACTTAGCTGAAAAGTGTAATGCACTACACTTTTCAGTAACTTATGATTACAATAGACAGTGTTAAAGAAAGTTAATCAGACAAACCATAATGATAAGTAGAGAAAAGATCATTACCATCTAGAGATGGAGTTGGTGCCAAAGTAATAAAGAACTGGCTTCCATTGGTATTTGGACCTGCATTTGCCATGGAGATGATCCCAGCTCCAGTGTGCTTCAACTCAGACCTTATCTCATCCTCAAACTTTGGACTGAAACACAAAACAAAATAGCTCAAGTGGGAAAAACACCCCCAAATCAGAAATTTTCTTTCTCCAACAACAGAATCCGAATAAACATGCTGGCACCAAACAAAGTCCTAGACAATAAAGCAACAAAACAAACTGAAACAGAACGAAAGGTACCCTTCTGAGAGCAGCTCAAAGGTAATTCACCATGTACATAAGCAGAATAAACACATTCATCATGTACATAAGCAGAATAAACAAAGTGGAGTGGTATAATATTAATTATGCAGACTAATTAATTAATAAGCATCCACTACTATAATTCAACTTTATAAGTTTAAAAGAAAACTAACCCATATATGGATTCTCCACCTCTTCCAGTTCCTGTCGGATCCCCACCTTGCACTATAAAATCCTATTCCATAATCAACACACAGTTTCATAAACTTCATACAAGAAGTAAATAAAAGGAAAATTTATCAATATACAAGAGGATAGTTGTGGCTCGATACCTTAATAATTCGGTGAAATTTCACGTTATCGTAATAATTTCTGCGAGCTAGTTCGAGGAAGTTTCTGCAAGTTTTTGGTGCATGCTTGTAATATAGCTGCGTAATTAAGCAAAAAAGAAAAGGGGAACGCTTTCAGAATCTGAAAAACAAGGAGAAAATATGACGCTTTCAGAATTAATTTTCTTATCCTTTTCTTCGTTTTCTCGGAGATCAAACAGATAGTAAATCGAGAAAAAAAAACGCAGAAAATACCTCAACAGTGAAGGAACCCATGGAAGTTTCCAGAGTGACCTCTGGAGCACCCCCTTCTGAGCTTGCCCACATCTTTAACACGCCGAGAAAACAATGGTCACTTCCAGTCTTCCGGCATTTTCAGCGATTCTAGGTTTAGTGCCTTAAATGGGTCATGGGCATAGCATTCGGGTCGGTTTCTTTCATGAATTGGGCTATCGGGCTCTATTAGCCCAAGCCAACATGTGAGTGAACCGCGCGGGCCCATCAATTTTCCGGAAACTACAAACTTCCGGAGGTAACGGAGAGAGCGAAAACCTTTGTTTTATGAGACCAATCAGGCTTCCCGGGCCGCCGAGCGGCGAGATTCCGGGCACGCTAGGGTCGAGTGAAGGTTTAGTCTCCGGCGTGATCAGACGAGCAGCAATAATCGGCAATGGATTCTCCGGCGCTGAGAGTCAGTGCTTAGGCTTGGTTCGCGCTCTGGGCCTCTCCTCCGGCCTTACCCTTTACGTAATTTACACTCCTTCCATGTTCACGACTTCACCATTTTATAATCCAGCGTTGTAATGTTCAAGTGTGTGTATTTTCCAGCGGGCCACTAGGCCAAGAGGAGGTCTCAACAAGTGGCTCCATTGGCTTCCAGTTTCAATCCACAGAAGAGTGGACTCTCTTATAAGGAGTATCTATGACGATTATTGGAGATATGGAGGAAATGCTAATGCCCACATGGGGACGCCTTCTTCAACTGAAAGAACTGGTATTTTATGGGAAAATTGTAATTCTCTCTCAGACTTAGAATTGAAGAAGTTTAATAATCTAAATGGTAAGGTGGCTGGGCTTGCGGATGCGAAGCAGATTGCGAGGATGGCTCGTGATACGTTTAACAAGTATTTATTTTGGAGCTTCTAAATTTTTGCTTCTTTGACAAGTGCTGTTGTCTCTTTTGGGCTTAGCAATTTTGCTTGTTCATGATTAGTGATTGGTTAGCTATGTGTTTAATGATACTAATTAAGGTGATTTCTTTTCTAGGGATGGTCCCTTATTGGTGGTAGCATCTGGTAGCGGTACCATTTCAGTATCAAGCTCTATAAGACGATTAGCTCCAGAGAATGTTTTTGTTGTTCAGGTTGATCTTCATTATTCTTCTTCTTCTGACTCTTCTTTTGTTTGTGCATATATATTTGGTGTTTGATGATTGACTGTATTTTTGCATATGAATGATGTTCATGTAAAAAAAATACAATTTCTTTTTGGGTTCAGTTAAGTTGCTAAATATGTTCTCCTGTTTTCTGTGTTCTGTTCTACTATCTTATTGTATATTGGAGATTTATTTGGTATGTGTATGCTGTGATGTTTAATATAGATTTGTTTTCCTTTGAAATTGTTTTACAGATACAACATCCCAGATCACGTTTGAATAGGTTTGATTTGGTGATTACTCCTCATCATGACTATTATCCATTGACTCCTCAAGCTCAGGAGCAAGTCCCATGGTTTCTTCGGAAGTGGATAACTCCACGCGAACCTCCTGATAGGCATGTGGTATGTGTTTGAGTTGCTAAATAATTGCTCAAATGGCTCAATGGTCTAAATCACAGGTAAACTTGATCAATGGTGACTTAGGGTATTGTAATTTGTAAGCAATGCAGTATCTAACTTCAATTTGTAACATAAAACTCATTCAACTTTAGTAACAAATTTCCTGATTATGTTTGTTTGTTGTCTGATTATATTGTCTCTCCTTTCTCTACATGGACTTGACACTTACAGAAAATATTTAATTAATAATAAATTAAATTAGTTTCTCTCTTGCTTTCTCTTTCACCCTTGTTCTGTCTCTATGACCAATTCTTACCCTCCCTTTCTGGTCACTTCACTCCAATAATCCAAGAACCCAAAAGTCTCCCACTTCTATACCCTTCCACTTCAATTGCAATGATAGTACATAAAATAGGAATAAGAACGACACACAATGAAAACACTAAAATAAGTCTTAATGTCAAGAGAAATTACAGACAAAGTATATAAATTATACTTAATAGCTCATTATAATTAAATCTCTCGCTCTTTCTTAATTAAAGATATCACACCAAAAGATCTCTACCTCCTTTTTAGTATTTTAATAATCCTCAAACCCTTCTCCCTTTCTCTCTCTCGCCTAAGGCAAATTACAGGAACAAAGGACAAGGAGCAATAGCATTGACACAAGCACTATGTTAAGGAGCAAATCAAGTCTGCCATTTCTTCCTCTTGTAGGTTTCTCCTCACCAACTACTTTAACTTTGCATCTTCAGACTCTAAATATTCAAAGTAAAGAGTGTTTCTTTCTTTTTTTTTTTTTTTGTTTAAAGGAATTCTCCTTCTTGTGTATAAATAATGCTCTTCTTAGAGAAAAAAAATTCTCATCTTTTCTTTGGGTTGGCACTAGTACATTTTTTTGTGTTTCATGGCCTTGTATAATTTATCATGATTTTTTGTGATTCAAATATTGTTAGTGAGAGATTAAATGGTACAATGGTACCATGGGAGACAAATAGACATCTTGACAAAGAGAGCTCAAACCCTATTCTGATGGTAAAAGTCATTGATGGTACCTTAATTTAGGACATTGTAACAACATAATACGAATTCAATTTTCAATTCAATGAACATAAAACTCACTCTTCCTAAAACGTTTCTTGGTTATTTTTGTTGACCTGACAAATGTCAAACATAACAATTTTATTCTCTCTCCTCTTTATTGATTTGACACATCAAAAATTTTTTTTACTAATAATATATTCAATTAATCTCTCTCTCTCTCTCTCTCTCTCTCATCCCTCCACGCATTCTCTCTCCATGATCCCTCCTCCCATCACCTTGAATCACTTTAATTTTCTCTCCAAAAAGATTATATTTTCTCCATAATCCCTCTCCTCGAGTTCTTTTTGCAGCCAGTATTAGAGTGGAGTTCAAGCTCTCTTCTTCAAGATGCTTACTTCTCTGCCATGTTACCATAATACCATTCACCCTCTCATTAATAGCCTGCGAAATAATAGAAAATCATGATGAATTATACAAGTTCATCAAAAAAAAAAATATTAGTGCCAACCTAGAAGAAAGAGGGAAACTTCTATTCTAAGAAGAAGAGAAAACGAAATTCCTTTTTAGAAAAAAAAAAGAAAGAAGAAATATTTACTTGCAACATTTTGAGTTGGGAGATGCAAAGAAGCAATGGTGGGTTTGATAATATGGTGTTTGGTGTTTGTACTGCTACTCTATAGTTGCTCTGCTCTTGTGACTTGCCTTAGCCTTGAGAGAGCAAGAGAGAGAGGAGGGAGGAAGGGGGAGTAGGTGTTAAAATTATCAAAATACTATAAAAAGGATGTAAAGATCTTTTAGTGTTGAAGAATTTTGAGAAAATTTAGAGAATTCTTGTATTTCACTCTTAATCTTTACAATTGGTCTATATGACTATTTATACACAAAGAATTATATCTAAACAGAAAGCAAATAATCAAATAATAATTACAGAGATAATTAAGGATCCTAATCAAATCAAATCATATCCCTAGAATCAGTTAGGATCAGCAAATAAGTCAACACTCCCCCTCAAGTTGGTGCAAAGATGTCGCACATGCCCAACTTGCAAATCAGATTATGGTAGATTTTGTTGTTGAGGCCTTTAGTAAACACATCTGCAAGTTGCCCAGTAGAAGTCACATAAACTAGGCTCAAGACACTGTCTGTTAATTTTTCTTTAATGAAGTGCCGATCAATTTCAATGTGCTTCGTTCGGTAATGTTGGACTGAATTTTGTGCTATACTTATAGCAGCTTTATTGTCACAATACAAAGTTATCTTGTCTCTCTCGAGCAACCTCAACTCCTCCAATAATTTTTGTAACCATAAGAGTTCACACACCTTGGGCCATTGCTCTGTATTTTGCTTCAGCGCTTGACCGAGCAACAACACTTTGTTTTTTGCTCCTCCAGGTGACAAGGTTCCCTCCCACAACTGTGCAGTAGCCAGAGGTGGATCTCCTGTCATCGAGAGATCCTGCCCAATCTGCATCTGTCAAAGCTTCAACTCGGAGGTGACCATGTTTGGAGTAAAGAAGCCCTTTCCCTGGCCCAGACTTTAGATATCTTAAGATGCGAAGTACAGCCTGCATATGAGTCTTGCGAGGATCATGCATGAATTGGCTGACTAAGCTAACAACATAGGCTATATCCGGTCGAGTGTGTGAGAGATAAATCAACCTTCCTACCAATCTCTGGTGATATTCTGAGATCCAGAGAATATGGTTTACAGTATATGTGTGTAAGCTTGTCCCTAGAGAAAAAGGGTTTCTCTCTTTTTATTTCTTCCCTTTTGTCTGCTACTATTGACGTGTAATGGCCTCCCTGCTACAGTGCCACCTGCCCCTGTCATGTAGGTCCGTACGTACGAAAACGTCAGATGTCCTCTCCACTCCAGTTGGCCATTTAATTTCCCCCCAGCGCGCGTGTAGACAGGGCTGCGAGGTGACTGGGCCTGCTGTCCTTTCTCCTGTCGTGTTTCAGGGCCGAGCTCATGGCGGGTAGGCTGGGGCTTGTGAGTGACCCGACCTGCTTTTTGAGGCCATGTCCGGGCCGAAGGGGCCGGTCTGACCCGACAGGGAGGATTCCTGGATCTTGGGCTGGGGCAATCTTCGTGGGTGTTGAGATTATTTCTGTAAATAGCCAAGATTTGTAGTGATAATTAGAGATATGATTGTGTGATATGATTGGGATATGATTAGGGAATTAATTTATTTTCTTACCTAGTGTGTACTCTTGTAAGTGGTATATATACCCCAATTGGCTTGGAGGGAATAATCAAATATTTTTCTTTCAAATCTTCTACTCTCTTTTTCTTCGTTTCATCAAAGTTTCATGGTATCAGAGCCAAGAAATTTGGTTCACCTTTGAGTTGCAGATCTGACATCTTGCTTTGGTGACTTTCTGGAAATCAATTAGTCTCACTACCCAGCCCATTCTCCACGCGCCACCCCGCACAGATTTGTTTCCGGCCACGCGCCGGTGCGTGCACCACTTTCCGGCGACCGTTTCACGCCAGCGATTCTTCTCCCAGCTTCGCCCAGCTCCGGCGACCAAAGCCCAGTAGGTCCGGTCATCAGATCAGCTCGCCTTCACATGTCCTTCATCCACGCACGGATGCGTGCACCACTTTCCGGCGACCGTTTCACGCTAGCAATTCTTCTCCCAGTTTTGTCCGGCACCGGCGACCAAAGCCCAGTAGGTGCAGTCGTCAGATTTACTGTTCACAGGTGTTCTTTTTGGCAGATTCGGCTCCTTTTTGCAGATTCGGGTCCCTACTCGGTCCCTTGTTGTTTCAGAATCTCTCTTGACATGTCTGAGAATCAAAACACCCTCAATACATATTCGGATTCAGTCTCCATGGCCCAATCAAATATTGCCCATTCTGGTAATTCTTTTACTTATCTAACCAAGTCTTTACCCATTGGTTCATGGATCCTCGACTCTGGTGCTTCTGATCATATCTTTGGTAATCCCTCTCTTTTCTCTACTCTTGTTTCACCTTCCACACCATCTAAAGTCACATTAACTAATAGTTTACAAACTCAAGTTAAAGGGATCGGTAACGTATATCTCCTTCCTTCTATCCCCTTGACTAATGTTTTATTTACCCCAGACTGTCCATACGACCTAATTTCTATTAGCAAATTGACTAAAGATCTTTACTGTTCAGTCATTTTTACTACTGAATCTGTGGTTGTGCAGGACCGGAGTACTGGAAAGATGATTGGAGCAGGATATGAGTCACAAGGATTGTACTATTTTTCCACTTCTAACTCTCCAATTGCTTTTGTGTCTTCCACCTTCGCTAAACTCATTCATAGTCGTTGGGGACATCCAAGTCTGAACAAGTTACAAAAACTGGTTCCTAGCCTCTCTTCCTTGCCTTCTTTAGAATGTGAGTCTTGTCAACTCGGGAAGCAAACTTGAGCTTCTTTTCCCAAGCGAATCAATAATAGGGCTAGTTCTATGTTTGACATTATTCATTCAGACATTTGAGGTCCAAGTCGGGTTAGTACAACTCTGGGATTTCAATATTTTGTTACCTTTATTGATGACTATTCTCGTTGCACTTAGCTTTTTCTGATGAAGAATCGTTCTGATTTGTTCCCTATTTTTCAAAAGTTTTATGCTGAAATCCATAATCAATTTGGTGTTCGCATTAAGATACTGCGAAGTGATAATGTAAGAGAATATTTGTCTTCCTCATTCACTCATTTCTTGTCTACTCAGGGTATTGCTCACCAGACTTCTTGCTCTTATACCCCACAACAAAATGGAGTTGCCGAACGGAAAAATCGGTATTTAATTGAAACAGCCTGCACTTTACTCCTACATCACAATGTTCCGTTGCGTTTTTGAGGGAAAGCTATCCTCACCACCTGTTACTTGATTAACCGA
Organism: Manihot esculenta; assembly: GCF_001659605.2. Taxonomy (NCBI): domain Eukaryota; kingdom Viridiplantae; phylum Streptophyta; class Magnoliopsida; order Malpighiales; family Euphorbiaceae; genus Manihot; species Manihot esculenta. The sequence goes on along the minus strand of NC_035169.2, from coordinate 8,664,874 downwards.
ATGCCTTCCTCTGTTTTGCAGCATCAAAGTCCTCATTCTGTCCTGTTTCCTAACCAGAATACCACCCAGTTGTCTCTGCGTATTTTCGGATGTATATGCTTTGTTCATGATCATACTCCTGGCAAAGACAAACTCCAACCCAAATCAGTTAAATGTGTCTTTCTCGGCTATTCACAGCTTCAAAAAGGTTACAAATGTTATGATCTTACTACTAACAGATATTTTGTGTCTGTAGATGTCACCTTTTTTCAAACCTCTCCTTACTTTTCTTCTAGTTCAACACACAAAACTTTTGTCCCTAGCGCTTTGCCTGTACCTCCGGCTCCTATTTCTTCTTTGCCGCAAGTGTGTCCATCTCCCACTCCTATGCCACTTCTTCAGGTCTATACACGTCGGTCTCACCCATCTGCTAATAACAATGACATTTCTCTCCCTAATGTAGGTACTTCTAATGACTCACCTCCCGTTCCGTCATCACCTACTTCGGTCATGCCTTCAACTACAGCAGCTACTCCTCCTCTTGCTCTTCTAAAAGGTATTCACTCTTCCCGAAATCCTCATCCCATTTATAATTTTATGAGTTACCATCGTTTGTTTCCTTCCTATTATACTTTTGTCTCTGTTGTGTCTGCTGTCTCCATACCCAAGACAGTTAGAGAAGCATTGGATCATCTTGGTTGGTGTAATGCCATGGTTGAGGAAATGACTGCTCTGCATAACAATGGAACTTGAAAACTGGTATCCTTACCACCTGGTAAGTCTACTGTTGGTTGTCGATGGGTTTACACAGTTAAGGTGGGACCTGATGGCAAAATTGATTGCCTTAAAGCTCGCTTTATAGCTAAAGGTTACACACAGATTTTTGGGCTTAATTACAGTGATACTTTCTCTCCCGTAGCCAAAATAGCTTCTATTCACCTTAAGATTGGTTGCAATTAATCACTGGACCCTGCATCAACTGGACATTAAAAATAGCTTTCTTCATGGAGAGCTCGCTGAAGAAGTTTATATGGAGCAACCTCCAGGGTTTGTTGCTCAAGGGGAGTCAGGCTTAGTATGTCGTCTTCGGCGCTCTTTGTATGGGCTAAAACAGTCTCCAAGAGCATGGTTTGGACGATTTAGCACTGCAATTCAACAGTTTGGAATGTCTCGAAGCAATTCTGATCATTCCGTATTTTTTCGTTATAATGGTGATAGATGCATCTACTTGGTGGTCTATGTTGATGATATTGTCATTACAGGAAATTACCATGATGGAATCTCTCAGCTTAAGCAACATTTGTTCAGTCATTTCCAAACTAAAGATCTAGGGAAACTAAAATATTTTTTGGGAATTGAAGTGGCACTGTCTAAAACAGGTATTGCAATTTCTCAACGGAAATATACTTTGGATATATTGGAAGAAACAGGCATGTTAGACTGTAGACATGTGGACACTCCCATGGATCCAAATGTTAAGCTTATTCCTGAACAGGGGGAGCCATTTAAAGATCCTGCTAGATACAGAAGGTTAGTCGGTAAGCTCAATTATCTCACTATCACATGACTAGATATTTCTTTTGCTGTACGTGTGGTTAGTCAATTTCTTCAAACTCCATACAGTAGTCACTGGGATGCAGTCATTCACATTCTTAGATATATCAAAGGAGCTCCAGGACGGGGTCTACTTTATGAGGACAAGGGTCACTCACAAATTGTTGGCTATTCTGATACAGATTGGGCAGGTTCTCCTTCAGATAGACGATCTACTTCAGGATACTGTATTATGATTGGAGGGAATCTCATATCCTGGAAAAGTAAAAAGCAGAGTGTGGTTGCAAGATCAAGTGCAGAAGCAGAATATCGAGCTATGGCTTTAGCAACATGCGAACTCATCTGGTTGAAGCAACTCCTTTAGGAATTGAAATACAGTGATACTGGCCAAATGAAGTTGATATGTGATAATCAAGCTGCCCTCCATATTGCATCAAATCCAGTTTTTCATGAGAGGACGAAACATATAGACGAAGCATATAGAGGTGGACGAAGCATATAGAGGTGGATTGCCATCAAATCAAGCTGCCTCCTGTAATCCTAGATGACTGAATAAAACAGTGATTTTGTTCCTTTTTATGTCTGTGTTGTGCTTTTGCCCTTTTACTTCCAACACTTGATTGTATGCCGATCTGCAATGAATGGGATCTTATTTCTGTTTGTACTTGTACTTATTTTTTTTTTTTGCCTTTATTGTCTTGCTGGTTTCACCGATTTGCTCAAATTCTTTAATACTTAGCTTATTTTCTCCATCTGTCTTGCGAATTTCTTCTAACTTAATCATAAAAGTTGTAAGCCAAATGCTTACTTAGCAAATTCTGACTTACTTAACTTTACTTAATTAATGGATTAGGCCGTCTCTTCTAGAATTTTGCTAAACGTACAGGCCTGGGCTGAGAGCTCGGTGTCTTGCTAAACTTCTGACTCGTGAGTTTTTCTTATTTTCATGAGGGCCTTTTCATCATTTGCTCGCAACCTCCTCGGTGTTGCGAGCTCGGATATGTAATGCTCAGAGCGATCATCTTTGCATATGAGTTTTTTCGTATGAGATGGTTTCTTGGGCTTGTCCGAGCTACAAGCTCGGAGGCATTATCCTCGAGTTCCTTCTTTACTTGATGTAATATTTAATTAAAATTGTAAATTAAACATTCTGAGCTATAGGCTTGCCCGAGCTGCCAGGGATTCGTCTGATCTGCGAGCTCGGTTGTTTTTACACCTTTATGGCCTGTGGGCCCGCTCGGATGGGGAGCCCCGCTTTTGACTATTTTTCCATACTTAACTTGTTTAGTTAAGCGTTTGTTCGTCGCGGGCTGATCTGAGCTGAGAGCGCGGTTCTTTGTTTTTTTTTTTGCTTAGGCTTTTATGCCTATAGCCTGTGATGTTGCCTGTATTGCGAGCTCGGGAGTTCGGAATTTCGCTTTCTGCATTTTAGTGCCCCGAGCTCTTTTGTGAAGTCGGACTTAATTTCTTACTTTCTTATCGAGCCTTATACGGGCAATGTTTCAGTCTGACTGCTTGTTTGTTCGGCTTTAACTTTTCTTTTATAGGCTTATAGCCTTATCGGTACAGACATAAGGTCCCTCTAAGCTTCTAGGAGATCGTCCCTGGATTAAAGAGGTTGGACTATCTGTTTTGGACTTGACCATACTGCGGTTCGATTCTTTTGTATCCTAATGAGTCAGGGCTTTCTACTGTCTCATCCGGTCATTCAGAATGGTTTATTCGGCCTTTTACGTTGCTCATGTCTCCTTGATTCTTTATCTGAGCATTTGGTTCTCGAGTATGTCTCGGTTAGCTGGGTTGTTTGCCCCCGAGTGTTTTCTGTGCTGTCCACTCTCAAGCGTTTTGCGGGCTCTTTGCTGCTTAGACCTTTCTCTAGGCTAACCGAGCTGGTTTAGCGCCAGCGGTCAATTTTCGAGGTCGGTGCCTCTTATGATCGCCCCCGGTCTTTTGTTTGATTCTCTATCCCGGTATGCCTTTTGCTTAAGATTCACTTCGCCTTAATTTTGCCTGCCTATTGGCTTTATCGGTGCCGAGCTCATTTTCATGAGATCGGCATGGCGCTTTGGCGCTTTGGTGTTTTGGCTCGTTGAGCCTTGAATTGGCTTTCAGTAGGCCGCATGGCTGCATGAAACGAGCTTTGGGGTGCCTTAGTTTACTTTCTTTATACGCTGGCTGCTTGGCGAAATCGAAGTCTTATTACCTTGTGACTCGAGCTCCTTTGGAGGGTCGGATTTTAACTTTTCATTTATGGTCCCGTGCCCCAATCTTTTTATGTGAGGTTGGAACTGTATTCTTATTGTTTTTGCGCTGTTCAAGCTTTTTTATACGAGGTGGGAGTCAGGCCTTTGCCTTTCCTTTTGGAGGCTCGTGGCCTTTATTGATGTTGTTTTTCTATGTTGGCGTTCGCTCCCTAACCGGTTTTGTGGTGCCAGCGGTCATTTTCCGAGACCGGTCACCTAACTCACTGAGGGCTTCCTCCTCTCAGCCGGTTTTGTGGTGCCGACGGTCATTTTCCGAGACCGGTCACCTACCTCACTGAGGGCTTCCTACTCTTAGCCGGTTTTGCGGTGCCGACGATCATTTTCCAAGACCGGTTACCTACCTCACTGAGGGCTTTCTCCTCTCAGTCGGTTTTGTGGTGCTGGCGGTCATTTTCCGAGACCAGTCACCTACCTCACTGAGGGCTTCTTCCTCTTAGCCGGTTTTGTGGTGCCAGTGGTCATTTTTCGAGACCGGTCACCTACCTCACTGAGGGCTTCTTCCTCTTAGCCGATTTTGTGGTGCCGGCGGTCATTTTCCGAGACCGGTCACCTACCTCACTGAGGGCTTTCTCCTCTCAGCCGGTTTTGTGGTGGTGTCGGCGGTCATTTTTCGAGACCGGTCACCTACCTCACTGAGGGCTTCATTCTCTCAGCCGGTTTTGTGGTGCCCACGGTCATTTTTCGAGACTGGTCACCTACCTCACTGAGGGCTTCTTCCGCTTAGCCGGTTTTGTGGTGCCGGCGGTCATTTTCCTAGAGCGGTCACCTACCTCACTAAGGGCTTCTTCCTCTTAGCCGGTTTTGTGGTGCTGGCAGTCATTTTCCGAGACTGGTCACCTACCTCACTGAGGACTTCCTCCTCTCAGCCGGTTTTGTGGTGCTGGCGATCATTTTTCGAGACCGGTCACCTACCTCACTGAAGGCTTCCTCCTCTCAGCCGGTTTTGTGGTGTCGGCGGTCATTTTCCGAGACCGGTCACCTACCTCACTGAGGGCTTCCTCCTCTCAGCCGGTTTTGTGGTGCTGGCGATCATTTTTCAAGACCGGTCACCTACCTCACTGAAGGCTTCCTCCTCTCAGCCGGTTTTGTGGTGTCGGCGGTCATTTTCCGAGACCGGTCACCTACCTCACTGAGGGCTTCCTCCTCTTGGCCGGTTTTGTGGTGCCGGCGGTCATTTTCCGAGACCGGTCACCTACCTCACTGAGAGCTTCCTCCTCTCAGCCGGTTTTGTGGTGCCGGCGGTCATTTTCCGAGACCGGTCACCTACCTCACTGAGAGCTTCCTCCTCTCAGCCGGTTTTGTGGTGCCGGCGGTCATTTTCCGAGACCGGTCTCCTACCTCACTGAGGGATTCTTCCGCTCAGCCGGTTTTGTGGTGCCGCTGGTCATTTTTCGATACCGGTCACCTACCTCATTGAGGGCTTATTCTTCTCTTTCTAACATTTTTCTGTAAAGTAAAAGCTTGCATAGAGTATATTACAAGTGAATATAATATTAATTTTGACCAACCCTATCTTTTTATGTCATTCAAAGGATTCATTAAATAATAATTCTCATGTTTGGCTCATTTTATAGTTTTTTCTCAACAACACATCTTTAAGCTACTTCAACACACCACCAGGTTTAGTCTCATACACATAGGGCCTTCGTCTACAATCTCAATTTTATAACTAATCATGATAATGAAAATAATTTGGGTTAAAGAAGTGACCGTGCAACTTAGTTATGACGCCTTTCTTCCACGATTTGTGAATCACCCCGGCGTTGCCCTTCTTTTTCATATTGACGTATTCTTCTATCCGACTTTCGCCGTATGGCTTTTGATGTTCGTGGTGATTCTCGGGTCTTTTCCCGTCTCGTGACACCACAGAGTTGGAGAATAAGAACTGTGGTCTTTCCCGAACAGAGCTCAGATCGTTTGGGATGGCTCCGGTGTAATTTTCACCATGATTGGCCATGTGGATCTCAGTGGGTATTATGAAAATGGAAACTCCGGTGAAGGAAAGATCTCCTTCGTTTCCCACAGACGGCGCCAATTGATGTTCTGAGATCCAGAAAATATGGTTTACAGTATGTGTGTGTAAGCTTGTCCCCAGAGAAAAAGGGTTTCTCTCTTTTATTTTCTTCCCTTTTGACTGCTACTAGTGACGTGTAACGGCCTCCCTGCTACAGTGCCACCTGCCCTGTCATGTAAGTCCGTACGTACGAAAACGTCAGACGTCCTCTCCACGCCAGTCGGCTATTTAATTTCCCTCTGGCGCGCGTGTAGACAGGGTAGCGAGGTGACTGGGCCTGCTGTCCTTTCTCCTGTCGCGTTTCAGGGCCGAGCTCGTGATGGGTAGGCTGGGCTTGTGAGTGACCTGACCTGCTTTCTGAAGCCATGTTCGGGCCGAAGGGGCCGGTCTGACCCGACAAGGAGGATTCCTGGATCTTGGGCTGGGGCAATCTTCATGGGCTTGGCCCCTTTCTTGGACGCGTGAAGCCCGACGGTCATCATCTGGTATCTTCCAATATCCACGAACTCACCAATTCCTGTTTTCAGCTTGTGATTACTTTCAATGAGAGATTCTGCTAGTTTACACCCCATCATACCAGTTTCTTCCAAAAGATCCAGAATGTACTTTCTTTGGGAGATGAAAATTCCTTTTTTTGATCTAGCCACCTCGATACCTAGGAAATATTGCAGTTTTCCTAAATTTTTGATTTCAAATTTCTGAGCCAACAACCTCTTTAGTTGAGCCATTTCATCTTTGTCATTGCTTGTCATTACTATATCATCAACATAAACAATAAGAAGGGTGATATTACCTTTGTGATGTTTGATAAACAAAGTGTGATCAGCATTGTTTTGTTGGTAACCAAAAGACATCATGGCTCTGCTAAACCTGTCAAACCAAGCTTTGGGAGATTGTTTTAGCCCATACAAAGCCTTTTTTAACCTGCACACATTTCCTTGTGTATTATCATTTGCGAACTCAGGAGGAATTTCCATGAACACTTCTTCCTCTAAATCTCTATGGATAAAAGCATTCTTCACATCAAACTGTTGCAATTCCCGGTCCAAGTTGGCTGTGCAGGATAACAGAACTCTGATTGAGTTCATTTTTGTAACTGGAGCAAATGTCTCTTGGTAATCCTCTACTCCATAGGCTTGGGTGAATCCTTTAGCAACCAATCTGGCCTTAAACCGTTCAATTGTGCCATCAGCTTTGTGTTTCACTGTGAACACCCATTTACATCCAACGAGTTTCTTCCCAGGTGGGAGAGTGACAAGCTCCCAGGTCTCATTTTTAGCTAATGCTTTCATCTCTTCAATTATTGGTCCCTTCCATTTAGGATCTGCAAGAGTTTCCTTCCAATCCTGTGGAATAGATACAGAAGAAATAGACAAGACAAAGGCTCTATAGGAAGGAGACAAGGATTCATAAGAAACAAAGTTAGAAATAGGGTGTTTAGTACAAGATCTGACCCATTTTCTTTGTGCAATAGGTTTATCTAAGTTATTGGAGCATTCAAGAGTTATGGGTAACTCACCAGAAGAAGATTCTTAACTCTGAGTAGACTGCATAATGGCTTCTTTTGCCTTGTCTCTCCTCGAATACCTTCTCAAATCTGGCTTGTCCAAACGACCAATTCTCTCTCTCTGATTGTACATCTCCCCCTGTCTACTAGAACTCAAACTTTCTAGTTGAACCATATCATTCAGAATCACAGAATTCGGGATCACCTCTTCTTGCTCATTATTCTCCCTTTGAAGAGGTGGGTGGGTGGTACTGAAGTAAGGTTCAGTTTCTCGGAAGGTAATATCTATACTGACTAAGTATTTGCTAAAGGGAGGATGATAACTGAAGAATTTTGAAAAAATTTAGAGAATTCTTGTATTTCACTCTTAATTTTTACAATTGGTTTATATAACTATTTATACACAAAGAATTATATCTAAACAGGAAGTAAAAAATCAAATAATAATTACAGAGATAATTAAGGATCCTAATCAAATCAAATCAAATCAAATCATATCCTTAGAATTAGTTAGGATCAGCAAATAAGTCAACACTCCCCCCCTCAAGTTGGTACAAAGATGTCGCACATGCCCAACTTGCAAATCAAATTATGGTAGATCTTGTTGTTGAGCCCTTTAGTAAACACATCCGCAAGTTGCCTAGTAGAAGCCACATGAACTATACTCAAGATACCGTCTGTTAATTTTTTTTTAGTGAAGTGCCGATCAATTTCAATGTGTTTCGTCCGGTCATGTTGGACTGGATTTTGTGCTATACTTGTAGCAGCTTTATTGTCACAATATAAAGTTATCTTGTCTCTCTCGAGCAACCTCAACTCCTCCAATAACTTCTGTAACTATAAGAGTTCACACACACCTTGGGCCATTGCTCTGTATTTTGCTTCAGCGCTTGACCGAGCAACAACACTTTGTTTTTTGCTCCTCTAAGTGACAAGGTTCCCTCCCACAACCGTGCAATAGCCAGAGGTGGATCTCCTGTCATCGAGAGATCCTGCCCAATCTGTATCTGTAAAAGCTTCAACTCGGAGGTGACCCTGTTCGGAGTAAAGAAGCCCTTTCCCTGGCACAGACTTTAGGTATCTTAAGATGCGAAGTACAACTTGCATATGAGTCTCGCGAGGGTCATGCATGAATTGGCTGACTAAGCTAACAGCATAGGCTATATCCGGTCGAGTGTGTGAGAGATAAATCAACCTTCCTACCAATCTCTGGTATCTTCCAATATCCACAGACTCACCAGTTCCTGCTTTCAACTTGTGATTACTTTCAATGAGAGATTCTGCTGGTTTACACCCTATCATACCAGTTTCTTCCAATAGATCCAGAATGTACTTTCTTTGGGAGATGAAAATTCCTTTTTCTGATCTAGCCCCCTCGATACCTAGGAAATATTGCAGTTTTCCTAGATTTTTGATTTCAAATTCCTGAGCTAACAACCTCTTTAATTGAGTTGTTTCCTCTTTGTCATTGCCTGTCACCACTATATCATCAACATAAATAATAAGAAGGGTGATCTTACCCTTGTGATGTTTGATAAACAGAGTGTGATCAGCATTGCTTTATTGGTAACCAAAGGACATCATGGCTCTGTTAAACCTGTCAAACCAAGCTCTAGGAGATTGTTTTAGCCCATACAAAGCCTTTTTTAATCTGCACACCTTTCCTTGTGTCTTCTCATTAGCGAACCCAGGAGGAATTTCCATGAACACTTCTTCCTCTAAATCTCCATGGAGGAAAGCATTCTTCACATCAAACTGTTGCAAGTCCCAGTCCAAGTTGGCTGCACAGGATAACAAAACTCTGATTGAGTTCATTTTTGCAACTGGGGCAAATGTCTTTTGGTAATCCACTCCATAGGTTTGGGTGAATCCTTTAGCAACCAATCTGGCCTTAAACCGTTCAATTGTGCCATCAACTTTGTGTTTCAATGTGAACACCCATTTCCAGCCAACGAGTTTCTTCCCAGGTGGGAGAGTGACAAGCTCCCAAGTCTCATTTTTAGCCAATGGTTTCATCTCTTCAATCATTGCTTTCTTCCATTTAGGATCTGCAAGAGCTTTCTTCCAATCCTGTGGAATAGACACAGAGGAAATAGACAAAGAAAAGGCTCTATAGGAAGGAGATAAGGATTCATAAGAAATAAAGTTAGAAATAGGGTGTTTAGTACAAGATCTGACCCCTTTTCTTTGTGCAATAGGTTTATCTAAGTCATTGAAGCATTCAAGAGTTGTGGGTAACTCACCAGAAGAAAGAGTTGTGGGTAACTCACCAGAAGAAGATTCATAATTGGGTAACTCACCAGGAGAAGATTCTTGACTGTGAGTAGACTGCATAATGGCTTCTTCTGCCTTGTTTCTCCTCGAATACCTTCTCAAATCTGGCTTGTCCAAACGACCAGTTCTCTCCCCCTAATTGGATATATCTCCCTGTCTACTAGAACTCAAACTTTCTAGTTGAGCCATATCATTCAGAATCACAGAATTCGGGATCACCTCTTCTTGCTCATTATTCTCCCTCTGAAGAGGTGAGTGGATGGTACTTAGGGATGTCAGGCGGGCGGGTTTTTACGGGTACCCGATCCGCCCAAACCCTATTAGGACGGATTTGGGTTTTTACAAAACAGATTTGGGCGGATTCGGATTTAAAAATTTTTACCCGTTTCGGATTCGGGTAGGGTTCGGAATTAGGTAATCGGATACCCGTTACCCGAACCCGATTACCTATATTAACAAACTAACCCTAATTTCCTTTTTCATTTTACTCTTTCCTCTCTCCGTCGGCGCCTGTCTCCCTTGCGTTCCTTTCCTCTCTTCGTCGACGCCTCTCGCGTTCCTTTCCTCTAGCGCCTCTCTCCCTCGCATCCCTTTCCTCTCTTCGTCGACGCCTCTCCCCCACTTCACTGACGACTGCCGGCAGCCCAGTCGGCACCGGCTACGTCTCCTTTCTCTCCCCGATAAATCTTCTCTCTCCACAGTGCGATATCTCCTTCTCTCTCTCCCGTCCCACTTCACTGACGAGTGTCGGCAGTCGGCACCGGCGACGTCTCCTTTCTCTCCCCAGTCGACGATAAATCTTCTCTCCCCGGTCAGCGATATCTCTTCTCTCTCTCCAACGGCGGCATCTCCGACTGGTAAGTGGGAGACAACTCTTCCTTCTCCTTCTACTGCTATTTCTTGTCATTAAACATTTCTCCTTCTACTCCTACTGCTGGGTGTGCTGGGTGTGCTGGGTTTGCTGTTTCTTGTCATTGAACATTTTTCCTTCTACTGTTAGGTAGTTTATTTGGTAATTTTTGTCATTGAATTGATTATATTTGATTAATGTAATACTGTTGATTTTTAGAATTTATGAACAATTAATGGTTATTATTTGCTGGGTTGCTGCTGAGTTGCTGGTTCTTGTCATTGAATATTTCTTCTTTTACTGTTAGGTAGTTTCTTGTAACAGAACCTGTTCCGGATATGGGAGTAAAAGAGCCATCATCAATTCTGATACTATCTTGGGTTAGAGAAGGAAAATAATTGAGAAAGCCTTTAGAAGAGCATGTCATGTGTCTATTCGCACCAGAATCGATAATCCATGGAACATTATTAAGAGAGTAAGCATTACCTGACTTTACAAAGTTAGATGTGGCACTGGAGGACGAGGAATCAGAGTTAGGAATCGAGACCCTTTTACCTTCTGCCATGGTAAAGATTTGTGAATCGTGAAAGAATAGGAGGTACCCAAGGTTGTACACACAAGAGAGCCCAACCGATTCACCAAAAGATCGGGTAGCGGCACGGGAAGGCCGAAAAGATGGTCGAAATCATCGCCGAAGTGATTGGAGCCGCGAAGCAGCGTCAAGCGATTGGTCATGTGCCGGGAAAGGGAGCCGTGTGAGCCTCACGTGCGGGCTTTTTCGACGTCGGAGCTGGGCGATCGGCCGACGACAGTCCTGGTGTCG